>NC_140031.1:82227242-82378918 GCF_963513975.1 Fringilla coelebs | reverse complement strand
CTTCCTTCCTTCCTTCCTTCCTTCCTTCCTTCCTTCCTTCCTTCCTTCCTTCCTTCCTTCCTTCCTTCCTTCCTTCCTTCCTTCCTTCCTTCCTTCCTTCCTTCCTTCCTTCCTTCCTTCCTTCCTTCCTTCCTTCCTTCCTTCCTTCCTTCCTTCCTTCCTTCCTTCCTTCCTTCCTTCCTTCCTTCCTTCCTTCCTTCCTTCCTTCCTTCCTTCCTTCCTTCCTTCCTTCCTTCCTTCCTTCCTTCCTTCCTTCCTTCCTTCCTTCCTTCCTCTTCCTTCCTTCCTTCCTTTCCTTCCCTCCCTCTTTCTCTTTCTCTTTCTCTTTCTCTTTCTCTTTCTCTTTCTCTTTCTCTTTTCTCTTTCTCTTTCTCTTTCTCTTTCTCTTTCTCTTTCTCTTTCTCTTTCTCTTTCTCTTTCTCTTTCTCTTCTCTTTCTCTTTCTCTTTCTCTTTCTCTTTCTCTTTCTCTTCCTTTTTTCTGTCTTTTTTCTTTTTTTTCTTCTTTCTTTTTTCCTTTTTCTTTTCCACATCAGGTGCAAATTAAGGCACTATTTTGCCAACAAATGCCTGTTTCTGTTCTTCCTGTCCTGGCTGTTTGGAGTTTTTGAGGGGGCACTCAGTGTGGAAGGACTCCAGCAAGTTCCTCCAGGCTGTTCTCTGTGACCTGTTTAACGAGCAAATGGGATCATTCAGGTAACCTTGATGTGGAGGGCTGGAAAAACACTTGACATGCATCCTGAATGCTCACAACAGGGCTTTTAGTCCATTCCTGGAGTAATCCAAGCTGAAAGTGCTAAGACACAATAAAGTGCAGCTCTGCCTTGACATCTAATTCCCTCTGGGAGCAGAGAATTGTCACTGGCCTGCCCTGTGGGAAGGATGGCAGAGGCAGTGCAATAAACCAAGAAAAGACCTGGCCAGCAGCAGTGCCAGCAGAGGATGAGGTGGTTCTGTGTCACCCAGCTGTGACTTTTCTCATTCCTCCAGATGCAGCAGGGACTGCAGAAAGTCACCATATAACCACATGAGTCAGTGAATCTTTGTTCCCCAAACCTTTTTAATTAAGGGAACTGGAGAGACAATGCTGTTGTGCCCACAGGCAAAAGAAAACACAAAACACCAGGTTAAAGCCAGGGATTTGTTTTTTAAAGTTCACTGAGGTAATTTTGTCATGGTAGCTGTCTCTGTTTCCCTGGGCAGAAGGATCCATGGTACATCGTTAATGTTGTATCCCTTTTGAAATGATTGTTCATTAAGGGTTGGGTGACTGGAAGGGCTTTCTCTCAAGGCCTTGTTGTGGTCATGGTGTTTTTACATTTTGATTTTAATAATTTGAAGTGACCTCATGAGTTTGGGTGGTGTGGGATTTTCGCTATTTCTACATTATCAGAGACCATTTCTTTTCACAATCTGTGTGACAAGAGTTCTCATGCAAGCCAGGACAGCTTCAATATGGATATTCTCTGTTATTCTTCTGATTCCCATGGGAGGGCATTCCCTCTGTCCATTTCCATTGCTGAGGATGTGTTCTTAACAGGATCCTTAGCTTGCAGCTGGTTCAATGCACATCAGGTTGCATTCATTAAGAAGAACATCCCAAATGCAATTTGGTGTAAGCAGCTGAAGCATGCCTTTTCCTCCAGCCTCTTGCCTGTGTTCCCATGAACTTTTGTGACCACATTGTTTATTTTATACATTATTAATAATCAAAAACATATTTATGTTGCATAACACACAATGCAAATATTCATTAGGCTTCTGCATTATCCTGTCTTAAGTTCATAATTTCTTCAGTTTAGCTGGTTGATGAGAAGTTTACTTCATCTGGGTCATCAGTAAATTATACAACAGGAAAAGAGGAGATTTATCCATGAGAAGGCTTGCACTCTGTGAAAAGCACCACCTTTCATAGCCTGAGTGGTGGGAAGAGTCAGCTGCCACCACTATGGAGTATTAGAAGTGATTTTTTTCATTTTCAGAGTTTGACATTCCTGGTTGTGGGTTTTTTTGTTTGTTTGTTTGGGGTTGGTTTTTGTGTTTCTGTTTTTATTTTGGCTTTTTTTCGTTGTTGTTTTGGGGCTTTTTGTTGGTTGTTGGTAGGGTTGGTTTGGGTTTTTTCAGGGGTTTTCTTTTTGTTTTGTTTTTAATTTACTTTTCTATGACTGTGGAACCCTTTAAAATTTAAGTAATAAATCCAAACTCCAAATCTGCACAAGAGAGACAGCAGTTGAAATACATCCTTTGGTTTCTAACATCCGCCTCTAATTTCTTTTATAATAAATAAATAAATAAATAAATAATTTTGTCAATGAAATATCTTCTTATTGAAAACTTTGAATCTGAACATAGCAGAAAAGAAAAGTTTTTAGGCTTTACCTTGGTAATTTTTTGCTCATCTTTAACTCTGGGACATTTCTGATAGAACATTTTGGCTGTTTAAAAAGTGAAAAGTCAGATAAAAATGTTGTATGAATGTACAATGCCAGGGAGAGACGTAGAGAGATATAAGATTATTTACTTTAAAACTATGTTATAATTACAATTGCAATTATTTTTAATAAGTACACAGTAGCCTAAGCAAGACAGTAATGCAAGATTGGAATGAGAGGGAGGGAGGGTGTGCTCAGATTCACTAGTCCTGTAAGGATAAGTGAACTCATTGAGATTTCTGTACAGACCAAAATATGTATTGTATTCATTACATTTTCCCAATGCCTCCAGCAATTTCTGGGAATTTGAAGGATACTTAGGTAGCAGTTACATACACATGCCAAATTTTAATTCTAATTATGCTGTCCAGGAGAACTCACTACACTAAAGTAAATTTTATGGTCCAAAGTGAAAGACACTGGTGACTTAATTAATAAGCATTCTAATTGTATTTTGTTAAATATTAATCCCTTGCTAATGTTGCCTCAGTGGGGACAGGATTTTAATGAATATACCACCCAGAACAACCTAATTAGACTAGATGTAAATTAGCAATGACGAAACTGAGGTAATAATAACCCATAGGATTAAACACAGTTTGTTAGGTTTGTGATTTTTATTTCTGTAATTGGATTTTCATCTGTTTGTAGTGTTGTTCTTACCATTGCTGATGTGCAGGGCCAAGTTAGCCCTTCTCCTTTTCCTTTTCCTTTTCCTTTTCCTTTTCCTTTTCCTTTTCCTTTTCCTTTTCCTTTTCCTTTTCCTTTTCCTTTTCCTTTTCCTTTTCCTTTTCCTTTTCCTTTCCCTTTCCCTTTCCCTTTCCCTTTCCCTTTCCCTTTCCCTTTCCCTTTCCCTTTTCCCTTCCCTGAACTTCCCTTCCCTTCTCTTATCTCTCCTTTTTTCTCTTTCTCTTTCTCTTTCTCTTTCTCTTTCTCTTTCTCTTTCTCTTTCTCTTTCTCTTTCTCTTTCTCTTTCTCTAGTTCTCTTTCTTTCTTATTTTTTACTGTTACATCTGTCTGCAAAGTCATGTTTCACCACCCCAGCAGTGTTCCAGGCCTTTTGGAAATGACCCACCACCAGGAAAATCCCTGCTGACTCCAGTAATTGTCATTCTATTTGATATATATGGAAACCGTTGTGCTTATACCATTTAAAATCTCGTAGATTTTGGTCCCAGAGATCAAAATCTCACAGATTGTGACTGAGTACAAGTTGGATGGATTTTCATGGTGTGGAGCCCACGGGAGGTCCCACGTCTGCCTGCTCCCACCAGCTGAGCTAACAGGAAACTGCTGAGCTGCAGAAACACTTATGCTAATTTCCAGTTTTGGTTTACAGCCATGGTCTCCTTTCCTTTCTTCACACTTTCCTCATCCAAACAGAAACAAAACTCAGAATTACTCAGGTCAAGCATTTTGGAGGAGCTTGATTTCCTGGGTGGAATTCTATCAGCCAGAGATGTGTCTCAGGTGTGTCCCTGTGCACTTTAGGAGGCTGGTTCGGTACAGAGACACTGTGATTCCTAGGAAATCAGCTGCAAAAAGACAGCTACCTGCACAGATGCCACTTGTTTGCATGGCATCATTGGGCCCATGTAGGTGTTGAATCTGGAGTGGTTCATCCCCAGGACCTCTCTTCCACAAGTTCCAAACCTGAGGAATACGTGTTTATTTTCAAACAGCCATGCATCTCTGCTTTATCCCTTTTCCACCTCTCTTTAGTAACTTTCAGTCTTTGCCTTTTCCTCTACTTGTGCTAGTTCAAACACTTAATGTTCTTAGCTGTTTTAACTTATTTGTTATTTTGTTTATGGATAAATAGTGTTTAATTCCAACAGGCATTTCTTATTCAAAAGCAAAAAAAGCACATAGAAAATCCTATTTTTCTAGAGACTGGCTGTGGTTGAATCATATTTGAGACCTGTGCTGGTAGCTTATGGCTGGCTATTTAGCAGCATGTGTCCATGACATATTGCATCTCAAAGAATCAGTCATGGCCATCTCCTTGCATAAAACTCAAAACCTGAAGGTCCAGAGGACTAAAATGCCACTGGCAATCCTTGCTGGTGATTGCCATGACGCTGCTGATGTTGTAGCACTGCCCTCTTCAATGCAGCTCTTGGCTCAAAATTAGGAAACCACTTCCTTCTGCAGCCCTGGAGAAACTAAATTTCTTGCCCTGGGTTTTAAACAGGCACTGGCATTTTGCTGTAATCTTCAAGTTCATCATTCCATCTGTTTTTTAACTGTTTGTTTTTGTTTCCACTAGGGCTGAATTAGACAAAGGACGGGAACAAGAAGAAATGGTTTAAAAGGAGAAGAAGCAGTGGTTTAATGGGGCTGTGGTGGCAGATGGTGCTGATTACAGGTACGTGGTGGGCAGACCAGGATGTGAGTCATCCCTCTGTTTACACCAGTGAAACCAGAGTATCAAAAGCAACATTTGCAGAGATATCCAGAAGATCAATCAGCAAATTTAGATGATGCAAAATGTACATTTACACTCTACAATTAAAGCCCCATCATTAAATAGCAGACAGAAAGGTAATTTAAGAATAAATGACAGTTATTGTGGTGGTATTTGCAGGGGTCCCAGGATGAAGGAAGAGATGAGAATCTTGACTCCATGTTTCAGAAGGAGTCTGAAAAAACAAAAAACTCCATGTTTTATTATTTTATTATATATATTAAAAGAAAATTATATACTAAGACTATACTAAAAGAAAAGAGAAAGGAGACATCAGAAGGCTAGCAAGGAAAGGAATAGAATGATAATAAAATCTTGTGACTGCTCACAGCCACAACAGAGGTGGCTGTCATTGGTCATCAAGTAAAAACAATTTCACATGCTGGGTAAACAAATCACATTCCAAAGCAGCAAAACATGGAGAAGCTGGAGCTTCTCAGCTTCTCAGGAGAAAAGATCCCAACGAAAGGATTTTTCATAAAATATGTCTGTGACAAGTTATTGTATCATATATGGCCACATTAGATGGGGGAAACAAATGGGAGAGGGCTGAAACGCCTATGAACTTAATTTTGAGGTTAAGAATCAGGTCTGCAGCAAAACTGAGTGATTGGTTTGGTCAGGAGCAGAGGCTGGACACAGAACAGACTCTCACCTCCCTGTGCTGAGCAGCCTCCCTGTCCCAGGGACAAGAGGTGAAGTAGTGGCAGCAGTGGAAATGAAGCGTGAAATTAAGTCACAAAAGGTCAAACAGAATTCTCATTTCAATCATCGCAGACAAGTTTTATGGTCCAAGAAACAGGACCTTAAAGGCCTTTAGCTACATTTTTAAGAGGTAGACAACTGTCCGAGTGTGTTTCTCCCACCAAGTCCCAAACAGTGTAATGAGAACAGTCCTTATTAAAATAAAGCACTTGAAGTATGTTGTCAGAACATATATGAATCAAGGGGTAAGGCTTAGTGGAAGGACATGGAACATAAATGTTAAATTCCCCTCAGCTGAAGTAGAGGAAGAATGTATACAAAAGAAAATTACAAACGGAGAAAATGTGTTTTTACATTGCTGGCCAAGGGGCAGCTGACTGGGGGTGATATCCAATATGGGAAATGATGTATTTTCACAAATAATACCTTGGAGGTTGAAGAATTAATGTGCTCTTTTGCCAAAGGGGGTTTTGTGTGGGGAGCACTAAAAGTCACATATATATATATATATTTTTTTTGTTTCTATGCATTTGAAAGTCAGTAAAACTTATTTACAAGTGGATAAAACATCTGCCTGCATGGATCACTCCTCAGTGTAAAAACCCTCATCATGTGGAAGAGGTGTAAGAATATATTAGGGAATATATTTACCTGAATAAAGGAGAAAACTGGGTAGAAGTTTGGGATGCTGTGATTTACATTGCTACTTTGGTGAGAGGATGGTGAATTTTGGAATGTGGATATTCCAGTCTTCACCCCCTTTTGCATCACCTGAGCTTAGCCAGGACCACTGTGTGTCCTGCCTGGGACACCAGATGTGTGTACCAGACATCTTACTGACTTCTGGAATAATTTTCTGCTTTTGCAATCTTCTCAGCTCCTAGAAACATCTGGTTGATTTTGACTCATGTGACTAGAGCTTCTGCTTGCTTGCAAAGGAAAGCAAAGACAGGAATTAGACCCATGCCAGATTTCTCCCTTGTCATCCCCTCAGGATTCCATTCCTAAAAAATGGGACTTCTACACCAAACCAGTGCCTCTCCATATGCTTCTTTCAATAATCATTCACCACAACCCTTTCAATGAAACCTCCTTTTTCAGTAGAATTAAGAGCAAGCACATGCCCAGGCTGCTCTCTGGCCATAGTTAATTTTCTCTTTCAAGCAGGTTTTGTTGCTTGTAGGCAGCTAAAAGACTTACCCACCCTCATTTCAATTCTTCCCTGATTTCCAGTGTGACTGGAGAAATGAATTCTCTGAAAATAGAACAAATGATTGCTTAGGCCAGTGTCCAGCATGACCATCTATAGGGAGCAGGTCATCCTTTTTTAATTGAAATATCCATGGTATTGAAGGATTAGCACCATGATCTGACATTAACTTATTGGGGGTAACTAAGATGTGGCAAATCTTCTCACTCCAACCACTGCAGGTAGCTAATGGCTTAGTAACTCCATGCTTTAATGGCTCAATTTTCCATATTATTGAAGAAATAACCAATTTACAGGTAACATTTCTCAGTCAAGTATACATAGTGAGTGAAAACAGAGCAATCAAGGGACACAAGATCTGAGTAATTATTAAACACTGGTTATACGATAATTCAAAATTTAGGGTTTAAGATAAAAACACGTTTTCAAGATTTTAATCTTTTAAGATTAAATAGCAAGACAAAGAAGGCTAGGTTTTACCCAGCATTTCAACCTACTTCAGGAATAATGTTTCTCCTTTAATTAGCAGATTTTTAGAACAAAACTGTTCAGAACAGAAGGAGTGTTTGGCTCATTGTACGACACAAAAAAAAAGCCTAAGCAATACTAACTTCTGAAAAATAACAGTAGTGATCAGTGAAATGCTGCATGGAAAAAGAACTTATTATTATTTATCCTGAATTAGGGGACGAAATAGTGTGGGTAAAAAAGTTCCATGAGAATCTGACCGGATTCACTTCTAATTCCCACAGTCTGGTTCAAACTGAAATGTGGCCATTGACAACTAAAACAATGCCACGGCATAAAAAGAAGCTCTCACTGGAAGAGATAGACTTGACCATGGATATTTTAATGAGGGGCCACACTTGTATGGCAGAGATAATAATCCCCTTTCATGGGTGAGATATCTTTTATTTCATCATGAAAGCTACACTTGAGTATTACATTTGTCCGCATTCAGCTCTGGGATCCAAGTGTGCGGTGCTGCTTTGTCACCCCCCGAGCTGTGCTGGGGCTCACAATGCAAATGTCACACTGGGGATGGCTGACTTGACATTGACAAGTGATTTCTTGGCTTTTAGGAGGAAAAAAAACCCTTCTCCACATGACAGGTCCATCTCACTATAAGGCAATTGTGCTCTTTCACTCCCTGTCTTACACAGCAAGAACTGCGCAGATAAAATACTGTGCTGGGCAAGAATTGAAAGAATGATGTTTTCCCTGATAATATTTTTTATTTTTCCACTGTGCATTCGTTTAACTAAATCTCTTATAAATGAATAGATTTATGAATCCCTTTAGGGCATTTTACTTGCTGTATGCCACCATACATATTGAGAATGCCACAAGAATATTAAATGCAATAATTCACAATGCTGTGCTGCATTACCCTTCTCAGGTAATTAAGTTTCTGATTTTAATCCCACTGAAATAAGTAGTATAAAATGGATTTAATGAGTTTTGGACCAGTAGTCCTGGTATTCCAATCCTGAACTCAGCTTCCTGGGGAGAATAGGAGCTGTATATGAAAAATGAGCATTGTGTGAGCAAGAAATTTCTCCCAAGAGTTTATCCAGGCTTGTGCACTGTTTTCATCGGTCTATAGCAAGAGTCACTGGGACACAAAATTAATTAATCTTTATCCAGACAAAGAATATCAGAATGTGCCATCAGCAGTCAGCTGAGCCATGAACTGGAGATCACAAGCAGTCAGGAATGTGTGCTGATTGCAATACTTTGCACTGAAACAATGAAGTCACAGATTAAGGCAATTATCAGCTCTGGTTCTTTTCCCTTTTCTAAGTAACCTCACACAGTTACTGCAATGCTTATGAAAGCCACAGTTTCATTGTCACTTCTTCTCACATTTGTTGGCTTCATTGAAACCAGGAAGTTTATTATTAAATTGAATTGGTGAATCATATCTAAATTATTTCCTTAGTTTACTGTGTTACACCCACCTGAATAAAATGAGCAGAGATATAAAGCAAGCTCTCTGGAAGTATTCTTGTGTAATAAATGTGGAAATGGGGGAACTTCCTCAATTAGTGTACCAGTATGAAGAGAAAATTTTCAGAGTTACTGACTTCAGACACATGATTGCAGAGACCTGGCAGTGGAAGGGAGAAAAGCAAGGAAAGAGAAATTCAAATGGAAAATAAATACCCATTGTAGAACTTGCTAATAAAAAAAAATTCAGTTTGTAATTTCAATGGTATCATTTATTGCATCACTGTAACAATAAACAAAAGTACTATAAAATAAATGCTACTTACAGGCCATTCATCCTCACTACCAGTTCTGGGCAGCTCTGCAGATTTTAAAATTGCACCACTTCCTTTTGATCAGGAGTATAATCACCAAGTTTTAGGGAACAAAAGGATTTGAATGGGTAGAAGCAAACTAATTAGAATTGAAGTTAAAAGTCCAATTCCTCACAAAGTCCTTGTAAGTTTCATCTATCACATTTCTTGTAAAGTTGATAATCCAGCAATGACCATTCCTGACCATTCCATTCCAAATGAAGATCTTGTTCTTACCTCCTAAGCAGGTGAAAACAACTTCTCTGGCCTATTTTTATTCAAGGCTTACCTTTTCTGTTAGGCTGTAATTCTTCTCCAAAACCCATGTCAGCCTCAGAATTTAATATTTTTTTATCGCCTTGAAATCTTTGTAACATTCTGTAGTCTTCTAGGCTGAATTTTGGGTAGTGTCTAAACATCCCCCCTTACCTGAGTCAGGGTGAGGCTGTAAAACTATAATATGGCTCATATTCCAATTTTCCTGGGCTGGGAATGAGTTGTTTGGATGCAGGCTGGATGTCAGGAGGGTATTCATATATGTAAACCCCAGAGGGGTTACAGATCTACCAAAAGGGCAGGGAGGCTGGTGTACAAAATTCTCTGTCCTTCCCCTCATACCTGTAATAGATTGTCCAAAAATAAATGCACAAGACCAGGTCCTGTTGCTGCATTTAGATATTATTACACTGGTGAAACAGAGCCCCTCCTACTTACCACCCTGATTTCACAGGGTTTGCTTTAGATTAAGGTTTCCTTACAAACTCCTTGCTGTATGCCACCATACAGCAAATGGGCAGAATGGGCAAATCAAACCCATTCTGAATTAATTTTCCCCAGAAGTGTGAAGTTTATCAGCAGTGAAAATCCCTCCCCCTACGCCTACAATGCTTGAGGGCAGAATGAGCCACACCTGTGAAACATCCAGCACCCAAGGTGTTATCAAACCCCAAAATGTCTCTGCTATGTATGATGGTCTTGTTGCAGGAAGTGGGAAACCTCAGGAGATTTTTCCCCTGTCGGCACCAAATGGATTCTTTCCAGAAGAAAACATCTTGTGTTTGTGTGTCATCTCTTTGGTGTTGTCACACAAGATTTTGGCACCTCCTGAACAGGAGGAGGCTTTTAATGATCTTGGAATTATGCTGAAGATCTCTAAGAGGATTAGCTACTGATTGGGTCAAAAAGATGCTGCGTGGGGTCTCTGTGCCATGTCAGGGTGGTTTTGTGTGAGCTGACTCTTCCCGCCTGCGCCAAGGGCACAATTAGCTGACACAAACTCTGGGCGCTGCCAAATCAATGTATTTTAGTAGATTTATTACTAATGTATGAGGGCCTTCAATCTGAAACCACAGATTCCTGTTGTTCCAGTTACATGGGGTCCTGAGGGGGGCACGTCCTATTTAAAACCTGTATTTTTACCTGCCTAAACATGGGGAGCATTCCTCCTAAATCTGGCATCTCAGACCAGGAGAGAGCAGCAGGGTAGCTCACAGTCTGACCTCACAGGCTTTAAATTTCACCCATAACCTCCTAAATGGAGTGCATTCACTTGGGCTGGTGATTCCCAGCCTGGCTGCTAAAGCCAAGCACAAAGTAGGGAGTGGGAGCCCACTGAGACACCCCCAAATCCCAAAAGCCCCTCCAAAGGAAAATAAAATCATTAATTGAGTTATCCCATGTGGGATGTAAAAACCTGCGAATGTCTCCGGTGCTCTGGCTTTGAGGTGATTTCCTTTTAGCCTCAAATACAGCATCTCCTTTAGCTTTGGGCATGCCAGCAAAACAGGAATCAAAGAATCATGGAAAAGGTTGGGAAAGACCTCCAGACACCCAAAGGATGCATCGCAGCATGCAGAAACTCTGTCCTCTGCCAGGGACCATCCAAACCCCTCAGCTGCCAGAGGAGGGAGGAGGAAAATGGAAATGGTGCACAGAGAAATTTTTTCCTGGCTTCTGAGGACACTGGAGAGGGAAATTCAGTCACAGTTGTGGGAACAAGGCAAAGCAGCTTTGAACATGGTCTGACCTGCTGGTCCATGAGAAACACACTCTCAGCCAGCTCTTTTCAAAATGCCAGGAGGGAAATGTAAAAATTTTACAAATTGCCCTGTAAAGTTGTCAAATGAAACTCTGAGTTGGAAAATGGCATTTTCATTCAATCTTGACTGCAAAATAAAAGCATCACAATGGCCCTGAAATAAAATATTTCATTTTATTAGGCTCTTCGTTTTGGCATAATAACAAGTTCCATTTACTCTGAACTGACTTTCGTCTCCCTCCATTTATGATTCATGGTTTCATTTCTATGGAACAAAAGAAATATTTTTACCATCTCCTCTGCTCTGATTCTTACCCATTTTGTGCTTTGAAAGCTGCCATGAAAAGCCCTGGACAGCAGCTAGGTGGCATTGCTATTGTTTCTACTTCTTTTCTTGACATTCCTTTTGTTATGCAAAGGAATTGCATTACCTCTGTTTCCACAAATTGATGCTCAGAGCACATTTTGAGGCAATTATTTATGATGTTTCATAAACTCTTCTCTGAATCACTGCTTTCTAAGAAAAGTTGTTTGTTTTCTAGGAGCAGCCTTTCTTCTTTGTACCCAAAGAAGAACATTTTATTACTGTGTTTGCAAACGTGATCATAAGCACTATTAATGAATGATTCTGATAAGACTGTCCTAGCTTCCCTCTTTACTGTCATCTCTTCACTAAACAGAGTGTAACAGGATGTTTCAGACAGAAAGTGTTTTAGTTTAATGTTTTTGCAGCAGCAAGTGTTACACAGAAATCTCAATAAGAAATAATCACTATTATTATTTTACACACGAACCTTCTTTTGAAATTAATTCCCCATGACCTTTGAATTTTGAAATTATTTATATTCTCTGCTAAAGTGGAGTAATCACACACAGCCCGAAGGCTTCATGTTCCTGTGTCAGTGATGCACAGAGCAATCCTGAAACTGAAATCAGTTCAAAATCAAAATACACCTGGTCCTGACTTGTAGTCAGATTTTTCCTTTGCTAAGAGATTATTTGTCTGAGGAGCTGACTCTGATGGCAGTGGGACCCCCTTGGTGAGTGCTAATGCTCTCTCACAAGAAATTGTACTGAAAATCAACAAGACCCGTTCTCTCTGTCCCCGAAAAAGTCTTCTTTGAACTGTGTGTGCCATCTGGCAGTCTCAGGTGTAAAAATACCACCAGATTTTCACAAAGCTCTGTTGAGGGGGACAAGCCAGTCTGTGGTCCTTGGGGTTGCTGTGGAGAAATCAGCAGGTGATGGAGAGGCACTTGTTGGGGCTTAGGGAAGCTTCTGCAGAAAGGGGATTTTGGTCTAGGGGGAAACATCCACCAACAAACCTGAAAATGCATTTGACCCTCAAGTAGGGTCAAAGCCAGATGGGAAACGTGATCAGGAGAATTCAGTGCTCCTCTGTGTTGTACAAGAACTGCTGTCCTCCAGCACTAACGCACAATAAATGAATTGGGGAGGGGATATTTTGTAGGCATCCTCAAAAAGGTAAAAACCCTGCTGGTCCCCAAGGTGAGGGCTGCTCCTTTCAGGGGGATGCAACAGCTGCAGTCATTCAGCCCAACTTCCACAGACACTGGGTGAGTTTGGAGAGGAAATGTGTTTTTTGTGTGGGATGAGGTCAGATCCATCACCAAAAACCAGGCACAGTGGGGATGATCTCACTGACATCCCCCACTCTTCCTCCTGCAAGAGAGGGCAAGAGGGAAACTCTGCCTGTCCCTTTGCAGCCTCTTTTGGATTTTTTTTTGCTGGTGGGCATCATTGCAGGGTTTGGCTCAAGCCTTCTGAGAAGGGATAATAACATTGTCCCTCCCAGATCCATTTTAAAAGCAATTCCCTACCTTTGGCACAAACAGCATGGATCCCTACTGGTGGATTTGTTTTAAAAAATCCATGCAATTTTTTCCCAGCACAATCTGCCACTAAAGCCCAATTGCACCAGTCGTGGGTGAAGACAGACACTCAAATGTTGTTCTGTCCTTTGGTGGTGCAGAAGCAGTGCTAGGAGCTTATCATGGGCCTGCCAGCCATGCAGAACTATGCCAAGCAGCTCTTTCAAATGTGACAAGGGCCTTGGGTGCCTAAAAGTTCCTCTGTTCTTTCCAGCTCTGTCCTTTTGTCCAAAAAAAGGCTGCATGCTCTTTGCAGCCCTCCCAGTCCTGGATCAGGAAGGGTTTGAGCGTGGCTCTCCACGTGGCAGAGGTTAAGGCAGCCATGAAGCTTCTCTGCCTTACATCTAAGCCAAATTAACTCCATGATTCCCCTGCCAAAAGGGAAGTTTTCATAGTCACTCATAAACCTTCCTTATCTGCTTTGTCCATAAAATGACAAATCCAGCAGTTTCACAAACCTGCTGTGTGTCTTAGAATGCATCAACAGATTTCTGTGTTGGTTTGAGTATTGCTGTCATCTGTATCACTGTGAATCAGTAAAAATCAGTGAATATTTCTTATCTCTGTCACAAAGCACAATATTTATGTGTGTAACAGATATAACATGCTCTTAAAGCAAACCTACTCTTGCTAAATATTCAGGGCAAAAGAGCCTTCCTAAAAAATTGCTAGAAAGAGGAGGGGGAAAGAAATTGAATGTTAAGTTCTACAACACCCATGCCTTGAATTACCAGGAAAAAAATATTGAATTACTCTGCACTGCCAAAGCAAAAAGATATTGGGTCAACAGGAAGATGTTGACTTATCTAAGTAATAATAAATAAATAAGCAGTTTTGTAAGGATTTATCACAGCTGGCTGGTTCCTCTGACAGAGGAGGGAGACTTGGGGTGCATCCAAATTATATTTGTGCTCCAGTGCCTGGAGAGGTTTGGTTAACAAGCTCTGATGGTTCTTGGAGAAGAGGACACTGCTACAAAAGTTGTGGGGAAGAGTGTTCTTGGATGAGTTGTGTCCTGTAAACAATCCTGAAGAACATGAAGGAAACCTTTGATGTCCTGAACACCTTTCTTTTCAAGGGATAGAAAAAGTTCCTTTGTGCCAAAACCAGAAGGTGCTGGAGCACTCATCAGGGCCCAGAATAACCACAAAAACAGTGAGATTTAGCAGCTAGCCTTACAGAAGAGAACACACCAAAAAAAAAGCAGCAAAATAACACCAAGCAGTTGAGCTTATTTGGATCTGCTCCTGGAAGTAGATTTTGAGCCAAAGTGAATATAGTGTACTAACTCCAGCACGTACAATAGAAACCCAAAAGCTCACATGTCTGTAAAACAATATATCCTCACCAACACACACACACACACACAAAGCACAAACAAATCACACCAGACACCACCATTAAAAATCTGCTCTAAAACTGTCTATACCTTTTAAAGTAAAAAACCTGTTGTACTACTTGGATTTGTCTGTGCAGTACTTTATTTTTCCAAACCCCAAGCACATTAAGAAAGGTGGATAGCTCAGATTCCAGATCATGTTTATTTGAAGCCCAGAGGCTCTCTTGGTAGATGGTGAGTTTTCTACAGATGCCAATGCTGCCAGAATAAATCTGATGTGACTCCAAAATGAAAATCAAAATTTGCATAATTTTGCTATCACCTAAAAAGATTTTTTAAATATTTTATGCAGTATTTTTACTTCCTCTGTGTTACAGCTTAAAATGTCACTTTTCTACGGGTAGAATTTTTTTGTCAGTCATTACAAGACTTTTCTCCCCCAAGTTGGTTTTGTACTTGTACTTTGAAAAAACACCCTCTTTGAAGTGTCTTAGAAGTATTATTTTTATAAGACCAGCTCCAATTTGCCATGTAAGTTCTGTTAAACTTAGTCTTCTACAATACAAGCAATACTCTTAATCAAATTTTTTTCAGAATTTTGATTAAGTTATGGTTTTTACTTATGCCTTTACTTGCACCTTACTTATGCCTATGGTTTTTACTTATGCCTTTAAATTAAAATTTTAAAAGTTTGTGGAGTTTTTTTTGTGTTGTCCTGTGCCAGGCTAAGAGTTGGACTCAATCTTTGTGGGTGTCTTTCACCCCTTTCCTGTGATTCTCTTTTGCTCCATTTGTTTTACAAAAACTCTAGTGAAAATGTCATATTTTTATATCAGTTCTGAAGCCACTTATGCTCAGAAATGCTCACAAATGCAATTATTAGGTTATAAAGATGTTCTGTTATGGACTCAACCTTATCGAGCTGCAGCCTACAGTTGTGATATCGCTGAATTTTTTATAATACCCCTCTCTTTCATAGAGAGGAGGGTTACTCAAGGTCGTGCCTTTCAGAAATAACTGAATAATTTAGGAGAGCCAGTCCCATAACAGGGAGAGAGTGGCCCTAAAGTAAAGACTCTGAAAAAAAAAAACCAAAACCATAACAGAAGATTCACAAAGGTTCAGCTTCATCTTGCTTGCCACTTGATTTTGAACTTGAAATCAGAGTGTTTTGAAATAAAGACAGATGAGGAACCCAAGGGAATATTTTCTCCTGACAGAGCCTTTGGGAGTCTGTATTCTCACAAAATGCAGCCTTGGCTTGGCTGCTTGCCTGTGTTTGATGGCTGCACTGATAAGAGGAGGTCATAACCTTTGGGAATGCTCAGCCTTGATAAAATCAAAGTATCTTCCAAGACTACAGCTATGAAGAGACAGCAAGAGGATAGCCCTTCTTGAGGAAAGCAAAAAGTAGCATTAAGAGGGGTAGGAAATAAGGAAAAGAGGAGAGTAACGGGGGCGGGGGGGGGGGGGACAGGAAATGGTAGGAAAAGATGGGATGGAAAAGATGAGACATAAAAAATGAGACTTGCAGAAAAGAAGGGTAACAGCAAAAGGTAAGGGAAGGAAGTTAAAGAAATGGAAGGAAACTGAAGGTGCTAGTAAGAAGAAAAAGGAAAGAAGCAGAGATGATGCAAAAACTTCATGGGACAAAAGGTAATGGAAAAAAGACAAGGGGATCCCACAGTAGTTGTCCCATCCCTGGCAGTCCCCAAGGTTGGACACTGGAGCTTGGACAGTGGAAGGTGTCCCTGCCATGGCTTTAAGGTCCCTCCCAACACACACCAAATTGTGATTTTCTGGGAAGAGACGCTTTCCCTATTGGAGACACTGATGAGCATTGCTGGGAAGCCCGTGAGGGTGATAAAGAGGAGACCTGAGGCAAAGCAGCACTAGAGAACTTGCCTTGCCTGAGATCAGCTGAGGAGAAATTGCTGTTTGCCTCCAAAAACTAAGTATTTATTCCCCCCTGGGAATGGGAAATGAGATCTCCTCTGGCAGTCTGTCTTGCAGAAGGTGTCCTCCCACAACTGTGAGCGTGCATCTGAATGGTGTTAAAGCTCCAGATGAAGAACCATTGTCAGCAACCTGCTGGAAATGATGGAGTGCTCTCCACTGAGTCTGGAGGTGACTCCAAGCCAGGGCAAAGAAAGGATACCCTCAAGAGCAAGGCTCTGACACCAAAGGAGGCTGATGCCCTGTGCAGGCTGCCCTAGAACAGAGACCAGACAGAGCTACAGAATAAAGCAGGGATTTATTCAAAGGATCTCCTCCATGGATGCACCTTGGGCAGCACCAGAGCCCAGCCAGGGCTGCACCCAAGATGACCCAAAATGGCCCAAAAATGCACGGCCGGGCACGGGGTCTCTCCCTGGGATCAGTTCTGCTCCATTTGCACCTTGCAGTTCATTGTCCCATCCCAGCTTTAGCCCCTGCAGTCCCACCCTGCTTGTTTGTCTCTCTGCAGCCCACGGGGTTTGTGCTCCTGGCCTGAGATTTGGCTCATTTGTCCTTGGTGCCCAGCTGGAGCAGGAATTGTTTTGTCTCCCTGCTCTGTGCAGAGAGCTCACCATCCCATAATACGAACCCAGACCCACACACTAAAGCAGCACAGAATCTGAAAAATATAAAAGCATGAAGTCCAGTCAGGGGGAATGGACTGCAGGAGTCTCACCAAAAAAATGCAAAGCCCTGCCCTGTGCAAGGAGATCAAGGGGATGAATGCTCTGTTTTGGGGTGTCCAGCTTGGGAAAGACCTGGATGAACCAGAGTGAGGTTGGTGATGTCCCCAGCACTGATTGGGAGCGTCTGCCCTTTGCACCTCAAATGCTGAGGGCTGCTCTGGGCCCCTCCCAAGAGAGACATTGAGGGGCTGCAGCGTGGCCAGAGAAGGGAGCAGAGCTGGGAAGGGAATGGAGCCCCAGCAGGGGCTGGGGGAGCTGGGAAGGGGCTGAGCCTGCAGAAAAGGAGGCTCAGAGGGGCCCTTGTGGCTCTGCACAGCTCCTGCCAGGAGGGGACAGACAGGTGGGGGTGGGGCTCTGCTCACAAGCAATAATTGATAAGAAAAGAGGAAATGGTGCTGGGAAGGCTTATGTGGGATATTACCAAAAAATCTTCACTGCAAGAGTGTTCAGACATTGGAACAGGCTTTCCAGGACAGTGGTGGAGTCACTGTCCCTGGAGCTGTTCAGAGCACGTGTGGCTGTGGCATTTGAGGACATGGTTCAGTGGTGAAGGTGACCGTGGTGCTGGGTTGGTGTTGGCAGGGTGACCTCAGTGCTCTTCTCCAACCTTAACAATCCTGTCATTCCATGGCTTTGTGATGAGAGGATGTGGGGCTGATCCAAGCAGGATTGAGGGTAGTGTCAGCTGCCTCAGAGCCTGGGGAAAGGCATTGAGGAGATGGAGATGGGCCCTTGACAACACTGTGATTAACTGGAATTTTGAGAGTTCAATGAATGAGCAAGAGATCATTATCTCCACACCTCCCAGCATAAAAATTTTCCCATGACTGTGTAATTTGTATTTAAGACTGAGCTACACAGATTGAAACCTTATGAAAGAAGGTTGATGGAAGTCTGGTCTCAACCCTCCTTGCACCAAATATATAGTTACAATGGCAGCTACAAATTGAGCGGATTGAGCTGTAATTTCATCAGACACTTAAAAATACATTATAGCCATTAATTCTGTACCTATCCCTGAATGTCCAGGACATTCAGAACATGATTTCCAGCTGTATGGTCAGCAAACAAAAAGATCTCACCTCCAAGGAACTGTCATGTACATTTCACAGTATAGTCTAGACAGCAATGAACAACAGCATGTGGAAATCCGGCCTTTCGTTATTTTCCAGGACATGCCATTAAAAAACCAAAGGGTTTGTCAGTCACTCTGGTGAGTAAAGCAACACTGTACATGATGTTTAGCATGGGAAACAGGCAGTACTTGATTTCAAATTGGGAACACTGTTATTTTCTATCAGTATTTAGGATTTCTGTGTCTGTGCTGATTCACTTCCACTGAAACCAGCAGAAGGAGAAGGATGGAGGAGTGACTGCCCTCCTTTTAATGGTGGATTATGCATTTTCACAAAGGGCCTGATACAAGGCCCTTTGTCTAAAGTGGATTGAAAGGCTTTTACTCACTTTGATGGCAGTTGTATCAGCTCCTAAGAAGAATAAAAGTCTTATGAAAGGCTGCTGCTACTGCTGTATTTGGAGAAGTAATTAATAGCAAGGTTAGAGAGAGATCAAAGGGCTATGGTGGGTAATTACAAATGTTAGGGAAACTGCTTCTTATAAAACAAAATTGTACAAAAAAAAGAAAAAAGGAAAAGGGAATAAAAATTAAAGCTGCATATTGCTGTCCTCCCAAACGAAAAATACGTTTCTGATTTCTGTTTCAAAACAGTCTCAGAAAATAGACTATAATTTGTTTCCCTCTGCTGCTTTAGCCAGTCATGGTGAAACTCAGTTATGCCAATAAGAAGCAATGAGAGAGACCTAGACAGATGACTGCTCACTCGTTTTTTCATTAGGAGAGCAGCAGTGAGAGCCCATTTCACTGCAGGCAGAGAATTAGAGGATTAGGTTCATTTGCTGCACTTTTACTTTGGGCTCCATGTGGTCCCCATCTGGAGCTGTCGGAAGAGGAGAGCTTGACAACACATGCTGGCCAGCTCTTCCCCACTTGGTTTGTGCTAACGTGACTCTTGGGCCCTGGGCAGTGACACAAACCCTCCCTGGGCTGCTCCAGCTGCCCCCAGCCCAACCCTGAGCCCCTCCCGTGGCTGCCCATCCTCGCTTCAGGCATCTTCCCCCTCCTCAGAGCAGAAGGGAGGGTCATGCCTGGAGGGAAGGATTCTTTCCTTGGCAAAATGGAGTTGTACTTGGGATTCTGCACAGGAGGGAATTTCTGTCAGGGCAGGAGAGGGGGTTTGTGGTGGAAACCAGGCTTCAAAATGTGATGCTCACAGCATCCTCAGGCTCCTGCTTGCTGTCCCCTCCGGCTGCCTCCTCAGCCAGAATATCCAGGAGTGGCATTTACAGAAAAGCCATGTGGGGCTGTGTGACCATTTACCGTGGGCCCCCGTGCCAGAGGAAGAGCTGTTCTCCTGCAGCAGGAAGGGGGTACAGCCCAGGGCAGTGTTTGAGGGTAATGGGAGGTCTGGGTAGGGGCCATGGGCTGGGTATGAGGCAGTCACCAACATGGGATCAGGCTCATGGTGGGCAGGAAGGACAACAGATGGCATGAAAATCCACACTTCCCTATTTTTCCTTCAAGGAGATCACACTGGCGGGAAACACGCCAAAATATTCCAGAGTCTCAAAGCCTGAGCAAAGAGTTATTACATTTCCATGATTCAGGAAGCAAGAATTTTCTGTGTGTTTCGACCACAGTGTCTTCTCCAGCTGTGGAAAGATCCCACAATTTCTTCAGAGGGTGCCTTTGAACCAGGGAGAGACAAAGCTTCCACAGCCAGGAGAGGCATTTCCCCACCACCACATCCAAGACAATGAAAGCCCTGGCAGTGGGCAATGCTACCACTTGCCCATTTATTATTTCACATGCAAGGTAATGCATTCCCCACCATCAACAGGCTTTCAATTTCTTACATCATGTTGACATCACCTTTTTGGGGGTTTTGCCTCCCCTTTTAAAATTCTGTGTGTTTTTCTCAGTGAAATATGTTCCACCTGCTGTTGTGGGGTAGGTTCAGGGATTGGGATGCAGGTCAGGGCATCACCAAGCCCTGCAGATGCCTGTGCTGTAGGTGGCACTCTGGTCTGGCTCACCGAGACCCTGCCCTGGCCTCTGTTAGCCATCACCCTGCAGCTGGAGGTGCAGCCCTTACGCAGAGACATTAAACAGAGGTTCGGGCAAATTGCCATCATTAAAAACGCCGCTTTCCCTGCAACAGTAGGAGTGTTACCTCCAGAGCTCCAGCCAACTTTTAATTCGAGTAATTTGCATGTAGCTTACCTAGACTTCTCCTGGTGTTTTCAGCCAGATAAGGCAATTTAAGTTTCTCCCGGTTGCTGCCACATTCTGCGGCGCTGCTTTGTGTTGCTGCACAGCTGTTGGGTCTCACCGCGAGGTGGCTGCGCAGCAGCTGTTGACAAAGTGATTCTACATTTACAACATGTGTAATTGTGTTGGTGGAGTTTGTAAAGCATGTCGAGCTCTCTCTGGATTAAATGCGCATGCAAATGCGCGGCAATTACCATTATGCACATCCTCGCCCCAAATACGTGTTTGCAGAATCGTTTAGCCCTAATAATGGGAGCTGCAACCACGCACCTGAAAAGGACTCTTAATTCTCCCCAGGCATAATAGCTGCGTCAGTAAAAGACGTGTCAATAGCGAACGGCTCTATTCATGTGAACTTATCAAAGAAGAGCTTCAACTGTTTTGCTCGGCACAGCGACTTCAAAGACGTCTTCATTCATTCATTCATGTGCTACAACCCGGCCGGGCCGAGGATGAACGCTGAGTAAACACTGCGAGAGAGAAAATAAGATAAGGAGCAGGGGAGGTTGAACAAAGAGAGAACACATTTCACTCTTCCCACCGCCCTACATGGGTTTAAGTGCCTGACCGTGAGCCCCAATTATGTTATTCTTCAAGTCCCTTTGAAGCACTGTGCAAGCTCTTATATTCCGAGGAGTCACAGGAAAGGACGTTGCCGTTGTTTTTGTGCAGTTCAGCAGTTCTTAATGGACTTCATATGGTCTCTGATTTCTCAAAGCAGCCTTCCTTATCACGGCTACAGAACAGCTCTTTTGTCTTATCGGCAAATTCTTTGTAACAAATTTATCGCTCTCCAAAACCTTGCTAAAATAAATCTCCCTCCAATGCTGAAGATGCACATGAGGCAACAAACTTGATTAAATATTAGTTCAAGCAGAAGTCAAAGTACAAATACCAACCTAAGATCAACTACAGTGCTGTCTGTCCAAGTGCATCAGGTTCAGACTCAGCGCAGAATTCAAACTTGATGCTGAGGGCCACAAGAAGCAGAGTCTGATCTCTTGGACTTCTTAAAGTCTCTTGGACTCTTGGCTGAAGCACCCTGTGTTGTGGGGTTTTTGGTTTTCTGTGTGTTCTTTTTTGGTTTTTGTGGGGTTTTGGGGGGTTTATTTTTGGGGTTTTGGGGGGGGGAGGTTTTTGGGGTTTTTGGTGTTTTGGGGGATTATTTGGTGTTTTGTTTTCTGTTTTGTTTTTTTTTTTTTTTTGTTAGCTGGCTTGTGTGTGTTTTGTGCTTTGCTGTTTTGCTTCTTTTTTCTTAATTCTGTGCATTAATTAAAAAGGACATGCATTAACGTTTTGCTTCTTTTCTCTTAATTCTGTGCATTAATTAAAAAGGACATGCATTAACTATTAACTTTGACTTCAAGTGTGACTTTATTGAAAAGAAAACCAGCCATGAATAGTCCCTGACTATTTCAAAGTACGATGTTATTCATCTAAACATGTTGTGAAAGTAGCAAAGCTACAGCCTCCTTTTTTTACAGCTGTGTGTGCAACACGAGCCAATAAAGCTCTTGGCTTCTTGCTGCTACGCTCCGAGAGGAAAAAAAAGAAAAAAGAAAAAAGAAAGAAAAAGAAGAAGAAGAAAAAAAGAAGAATGGGTTTATTATCTGCTTACCAGTCCCTTCCTCCTTCCTCTTGGTGTAGCTGCCCACTTTGGCTGAGTGAGAGCAGCTTCTGCAATTCAAAGCCTGAAACCTTCATCTGAACCTGATGCTACAGCTGGGCAGGATTCTCAGCTGTGCCCTGCACAGAAAAGGCAATATTTCACCAACACTGGTTGGGTGTGGAGATTTAGCATATTCAGGGAAAAAACCCATGGTTTTTTTAGGGATGTGGACCTTTATTGCTCATATTTCCCAGCAGCTGGTGACTGTAGTCCACACAATATCTTTAAAATAGTTTACATGCCATCTGAACTGTAAAACAATGTTATACAAAACATACATATAGGTACTTATTGTCTTACTAAGGAGGACAATGCAGATGTTAAAAGACAAACCAAACTTGACCTTAAAAGTCAAAAGCCGAGTTATCCCTGGTCATCTCAATTGAATATAAATATCTACAGCCAGCTTTGCTTTCCACTGGAATACTTAGAACCCATTAAGACAAAAAAATGGGGTATGTGACCAAGATGATCTCTTGTAGTCCAGACTTCTGCACTGCCAAACCACCTTCCTCCTGTTTACTTTTTTCAATCTGTTTAGATTTTTTCTCAGCCAGTACTCTTCCACTCATAAGACCACTATATCACTGAGCAATCTTGATATGTGCATCATATCAGAAGAGGGTTATCTTCTCAGTGTCCTTTGTTTCACTGCTTGGTTTCTGAAAACTCTCTGCTGAAATCTGAAATGCTCCTTTTTGGAGCTGCCTGCACAGAGAAATGCTGATTTCTTGGTCTGCAGCCAGGTTGGCTGGCTGCCCCTTTCTAAGTAGGGAGACTAAAGTGGATCTTTCAAACTTAAATTTAAATTTAAATACTCTTAGTGGCGTAGGAATGAGATCACTTCCTCAGTTAATAACTGCCAGGGACACTGCTTTACATTGCTCAGTGGAAAAAAGAATAAAAATTGTAGACATTATTAGCCTGCAAAGATTTCTGAGAATTCCCCATTTTACTCTGATATGAATTTAAAAAAAGAAAAAATGTCCCATGACTGGCAAGCACACTATTTTTTCAGGTGGCTCTAATGTACATTAATAATTTACATCATAAGGAAAATGATGTATAAATGACATTTCATTATTTGTTAGTCACTGACTGATTTCTCCTCTTTGTACTACTTTATCTGTTAAATTCGTGTGGCAGTCTTTTGGTTAGCAGAATTAAAAATCAAGGTGCTGGGATCCAAAAAGAGCATCCAGGCAGATCATTGGGCTATTTTGATTCCAGTCTTAAAAAGAGCTATAAATGATACCTCTAGGCAGATCACACTGGATTATTTAGGCATAATTTCCTTGCACTGGACTCCATTCCATAATTCAAAAACCAACCCAGAAACTTTTGACGTTTCAGCCATCATGTTTTTATTAAAAAAAAAAAAAACCAAAACAAAAGCAAAACCCTCCCCCAAAAAAACTCCCAAAACCAAAATAAACCCCAGAAAAAACATCAACAAAAACAACAAACAAACAAACAAACACACAAACAAGCAAAACCAAGCAAAAAACCCAAAAAAACCTACAAAAAAGTATGAAAAATTAATCTTTTTGTAAGCAACGCTTGGTTAATTCCCTGCTGCTTTCACCTGCATAAATCATCTGCAAGGTGTATCCGTATCTAGGCATAGTTTTTCTGAGGAAAAGAGATAAGAAGGTCTTTATTCAAGGTGTTAGATTCCTCTTCCTGATCTCTGCACTCAGATGTGGCACAAAGAAAGGCAAAATCAATAAAATAAATAAAATAATTAAAATAACCCCCAAACCAACCCCGATGGTCTATGGTAGAGTTTCGCTTTTGGTACAATGGTCCTCCTTTGTCATTTATTAAGACAAGTTGCCTTTATTTATTTTTTTTTCCCTGTCTTATATTTATTTTCTCTTCTATTTTTTTTTTAGTTGTAGTATTTGCCTTCCTAACCCTATAGCTTGTTTTAGTGTAATTTAGAGGAAAGACGTAACAGCAGCCAAGAAAGGAAGATGCCAGCTTCCTCTTACCAGCTTATGCCTGGTTAGCTGGGGCTGGGAGGCTTAGTTTGCCTTTGGAGGGAACTTTGAAGCTATTAACATCCTTGCAAATTGGATAGGTGTTATGTTACAGCGGCTTGTATCCCCAGACAGGGCCCTTATCTGCTTTGAACTTCAAAAACAACCTCAGAAAAATCAAAATGCCCTTAGCAGGCAAGAACTCGCTTTCCACCCTCAGGTTCAGATTTCCAGAGCAGTTAAAAAAAACCCTTTTTCTTTTTTTTTTCCCTTTTCTTCTTTTTTTTTTTTTTTTTTTTTTTCCCAATCCACTGAAAGCAGGGGTAACACAACTGTAGCAAAATAAGAGCTCCATCCTACCTATTTAAGTTCCTTTGAGGAGGCAGCTCTTGTGATCATGGATATATTCCTGATACAGAAAAAAATTGGCTGTGTAAGTGTGTGTTGCTCACTGGAGCAGCATTGTTGCAGTCAGCCCCTGCAGCATCATTTTATTTGGGCTGAGACAGCTGAAACCTTTTGAAACTGTTTGGACTGCCCATGCCAGGAGCATAAATCAGAAAGTTTTCCTTTCACGCAGTCGCAGGTTCTTGGTGGGTTGGTTTATTTCTTCTCCAGGAGTAATAATTACAGACGTAGTTAATCGAGCTGAGACTGTGTCAGGAGATAGATGTGATTAATTCTGGCCCTGAGGCCTTGCCAGCCATTTATAAACACGGTGAGAAGGGATTTGGCCCTGCTCTCATCCTCCCAGGGGCTCTGCTGAGACTGCAGACCAGCAGCTTAGAGGGCACAAAAACCCCCCAAATTCTACCAAACCACCCCATAAACATCCTATTATTCCTTCCATCCCAGTGAAATGCTGCCTCTTAGCCTAACTCTTGTTTGCAGTTATTCCCCATCCCATTTTATTAAAAAAAACCCCCAAAAAACAACAACAAAACAAAAGCAAAACTAAAGCAAAACAAACCCTCCCAAAAAAACCCCCAAAAAACCAAAACAAACCCCAGTGATTTCCCACTGGAGCAAAGGGCTCTTCAAACCTTGATGCACATCCCTTGGAACAGGGTGTGCAGACCCAGGGCAGCACAGGGAATATTTCTGTGTCTGCTCTGTTGTGCCCTGACCCCCAGGGCAGCACTGACTCTGACCCTCACTCATGGAGAAAGTTTCCCAGACTTCCAGACAGACCAGAATCCACAAAAGTGTGAAACAGATTGTGGAGAGCACTGCAGGTGTGTCACTGGGTGAGAAATTGAGGGTTTGGGGTTTTTAGTGTGCTGTGGATGGCAGCAGGATGGAGGGCACAGGGTTTGTCCTGGGTTCCTTCTTCACCTTCTTCTTCCTCCTTCTCCGTGGGTTTGGGTGGCATTTTGTGATTGGGCAGAGCAGTCCTCACTGCAGCTCTGTGGGATCAGTTATTGGGTTAAAAGGGAAATAATCCAGGTGTCAGCTCTGAACTGGATAGTTTAGCTGTAAAAGCCCTTGGAACAAGAGAGTGTTGGCCATTTTGTGCCTTCTAATGAAAAGCTGCTGAACTCACAGCAGTGAGACTGTTTTACTGATAGGAAATAATAAACACCTGAGTCAGAACATGAAATAATGCTGTCTCAATGCCTTCAGTCCAGACCCAGAGAAACCAACAACTGAGACCCCCACAACAGGGGAGTCTCTGCACTCCCTCCTCTTCCTGAAACCGTGTGTTTTATTTCTTTACCTTGGTTCAGAATGACTTCTGAGTCTTGTACAGGCATCACTGACGTAAAGGATCCCACAGAAGTCCACAAGAGCTCCCTGCACAATTCATCTGGGAGGCTCAGCCCTTGGAGAAAGTCACGGCTGCGATGAAGCCTGGCTGGATTTTGCCACCGAATTCCTGGCAGGTCTGGGGCGGGGTGAAATACTATATTGTTTAGCATCGGCTTTATCTGAAGACAGCATGTGTCAAAGTGAGTCTCAGTGTGTATTTTCGCTGTCTGCATTTCTGGTAATTGTTTGTTTGGTGTTTGTTCAGAGGTGTGCGGCCCATCCCGGCTGCGGCCTGCAGCAGGCCGCGGCCTCCATGCCGCCCCGACCCCCTGGCAGCCCTTCACCTCCTCTGCAGTGCAGACGTGTCACACGCCCACACCATCCACAGGGCCCTGGAAAGTTCAGAAGTTCTATTTTTACGAGCTGTGAAAGCTCCAGTAAGTGAGAAATGTATCCGCTCCGAGATAACACAAATATAGCGCGGCAGCGAGCGGGTCACAGGATTTTTACAATACTTGAGAAACGTCGTGGCAAAAAAAAAAAAAAAAACAAACAACCAAACCTTTTCCGGTGCTTTCTGAACTCTCAAACAGCTCTGCCCTCAGATAAATTGTGACTGATCCTGCAAACGCTCCACTGCAGCCATGGAGTGGGTGCCCAGTGCAGCTCAAGGAGAACCATTCCTAGGATTAAAAGTCACCCCACAGGAAAAATGCTTTGCTGGAGAAAGGCCAGAGCAACCACTGTGTTAGAGAATTAACCTCCCAAGCTTAATAGTAAGAAGGCTTATAATTCCTACAGCTAAACTCAGTTCTGATCCCAAGGCAGTCCGAAGTCCACAGCTGTCTTGTGTCCCTTAAAACCAAATTTCTTTAGAAACAACCAGAGAAAGTAACTGTGTAGGGTGAAACCAGCCACCATATAAATCCTGTTTTCATGGATTGGTGTTTGATTCACATCAATCACTGAAGCTGAACAGTCTATTTGATTTGCAGGGATTTAATAAATTGACTGGAGGGCTCTTCTCTTTAGCGTCAGGTGAGCACTGAACGCCTCGGGTCTGGCCAGGACTCCTTGGACCAGCAGCAGTGTCACACATCTCTAGGGATCTCTGCTCAGATGGGCAGGGATCTTTTGAAGGGAAATCCCCAACCACCTCCCTGCCCTATTTGTTTAGCTGCAGGAAGGATGCACGGGCATCAAGGTGAACGAGGTCACTTTGGATGACACTGAAAGGGTGGAAGGGATCCAGGCGCACCTCAGTCTCACACCAGCGGCTGGCAACCAGTTCACAAGACCACAGCGGATATTTTCTGAAAGAATGGAAATTTAAAACCCCAGAAGTGTGTAGAGGGGAGATGTTGGACCCTGAGCTGCACGTCTGCAGATGCTCCTCCACTGGTCCTCGAGACACAGTGATGTGAGCATGGCACAGGCATCAGAATCCCATCATCTGGGTTATTTTGACACATCATCCCTTTCACAGGAGTTCTTGTATTGCAGCACTTAGGAATGCTATTAACTACCTGAGATCTCACAGCTTGCCTCATTCTTGGAGATCCCATTGCAGCCTGACATATTTTTCTCAAACTGAGTTTGAGAAAATTGAGTTATTTCTCAAATTTGGTTATTTCAGGTTGCCTCAGACTCCTCTTCCCTTCTTGTCCCACCTTGTCCCACCGCTAATTTTTAATTAAAATATTTTACTTAAACATTACTCCAGGGGCCTTGCTGTTTCCTAAAGTTAATCCTTTTACCTGAAATTTTTACTATGATGTGACAAAATAATTTATTCGTTTTAGTATATTTTCTAGCATGGAGTACTTATTACTTGGAAACTCAAGAGTAGCTGACCCTGTTCCTTTGGGAAAAACAATATTGCAAGGGTTGCTTTATGGATAATATAAAAATATTTTAAAAATGATAAACAAGGGTTATTGGCCTATATTCACAGAATGGAATTAGGAAATGGAATGGAAATGCTTAGTGTGGATCCTTCTGGAGCTGTTGCTTGTTCCTCTCTGTCAGTCCCCCGGTGCATCTGCCATCACCATCTCCCTCTCAATTGCAGTCAGCCTTCGCCTTCTTCCTGCAGCTTCTTTTCACCAAGCTATATGATAAAATGGGCTGAGACCCATTGGGAATTGGAGACAAAATAAGGCAATCTCAGCTCAGCCTTTAGAGCTTGCTTTTTTCTAGGAAGTATTGGCACCTAGGTCTGGGTGTTTCATAGCATAAATGCATTATTGCCTCAGACAAAACTCCAGCTGTTTTGTCCCAGCCACAAACACCCATCTGGGACCGCTCTTCATGAAAGCTGGGGCTGCATCAAAAGGTATCTTTGAGGAGGAGAACACCCTCAGCTGTGTCTGCTGTTGGTGCTGCTGGTCCCCATGTCAGGGTTCACCCCCTCCCAAATTCCTCTGGAGCTGGTGGAGCTTTGCTGAGCTGCTGGTCGTTCAGCTGTCCCTTGTGTTCCTGCAGACACTCACTGGTTCCACATCTGCCTGGGAGGAGGAGGGATGGAACAATGACACAACCCAATTGCTGTCCTTGTCCTGTCCCTGCCAAGGCAGGCAGCAAACCAACCCATCTCCCAGGATCCTGGGGGAATATGGGCTGCACAGCACCGCACAAAGAGTTAAACTGAGGGCTGCAAGTACAGCTCGTGGCAATTTATAATTGCCATTTCCACATGGCACTAAATGCTAATGTAAAAAGTACTGAGGACTCCTTTCTAATACGTTTCAAAGCGAAATTGGAAACATATTTCTGTGTAACAAGTCACTAGGCACAACTTCTTGGGGAATAATGGTCAATGTTTTATGGGATTGCTTGTTAAAGCTGTTTCTAAATGGGAAGGACCCCAGGGAAGCTGGCATGAACAGTAAACATTCAAAGGAATAATTTGTGGTGACAAGTGATTCCTTCAGTATTTATTTAACATTTAAAATTTGTCTGAATGGAGGAGGAGGCCAAGGGCTGGGATTTGCTCCTGACTGTCTGTCTCTTGTTCGCCACGGGTTTCTCCAGGTTAAGGAAGCCCCTGGGAGGGGAGATAGCCCAGCTGATTCCTGGAAGCCATAAAGCTGAGGAGGTTTGCTCATTGTCCTGTGTGGCTGGCTGTGCTCACACGGACCTCGTAACACACGCCACGCTTTGGGTCGTTTCCCTTCCCCTGGTGAAAAATAAAGTTTTGCTTCTCAAGTGCTCCATGAACGGCATTTTCCAAAGTGCAGCAGTACCAAAAAGGACTCAGGACACCGTGCTGAACTCAGTTTTTGTACGGGAAAAATATTTTTTAAAAAATAGGATTAAAAGGCCATGATTCAGGCTGCCCTGACATCCCCTTGGCCACAGCCATGGTCACCCCAAAGTGCTGGACTGTACATTTACAGTGCAGGGACCTTTTCAGGCCAGGATAAGGAGACTGATGCAAAATAAGCTGTTAATCAAAGATAAAAACTAGTTTAGCCCAGAGTTTTGTACTGATCCTATAAATTAATTTTAACAGGAGGCACTTGAGCCTCTCCCCTTTATGAAATCTGTGCAGAAAACTCCATCTCCCCTTGGGCCAGCCTTGTGCCTGCCCCCTCACAGCTGTTCAGAAAGTGAAGATTTTAACATATCAAATATATGATATTCCTTTCACCAGTGCCAAACAGTACTTGATGGAACGAGAAAATATACATGACAAATATTATTTCTCTAGTGAATATACCCCCTGACTGATGAAGGGTGACAATCTTTGCAGAAACTCTGTGTTTTGAATGGCAGCATTTTAATCACATTAAAATAAATAAAAAACAGACATAGAGTGGAAAGCAAATACAAAAAGGTTTCTGAAAGGCCAAACCAGGTTCTTTTTGAATTTGTAATTAATAGTTGGAAAAGAGATTTATCAGTGTTTCCCCAGAAATATTTTTCCCCTAGGAAAATAAACCTGAATAAAATTTCATATTCTAAAGCACTGACAGATGTAGGGGTTTAAGTAGGAATCTTTTTTTTTTTTTTTTCCCCACATAAGCATTGTTCCCAGAAGTTTTCTGATTCCAAATAACTTAAACAAAATTTTCTGGGTCTTGGTCTCCAAGTCTATTTGGCATGCTATCCATCCCTCTTTCAGATTATTTGCATATTTGAACACCTTTCTGTCATTTTAAACATAATTAGTGTTTAGTGTTTTTAAGAATCTGGGTTTGGGGATGGATTGAGGGTGAGCATGTCATGATAAGTCATTTTGCAATTTTTGGCTTCTTCCTTCAGGACTAGACGGACAACTAGTGTTTACATTTTATTTATATGCAAATTTTTATGATTTCTGAGCTAAACCTGGAAGACACTCGTGTTGGCTTCTGAGCACATCACTGAATGCTCTACCTTGTTAAAAATAAGCAGCAATCCAGATGCAAAGATGGCTTTTCCTCTAGTAACGTTTTTCCCCTTACTCCACCTGTTTGTCAATTATTCCTGCCTTCTGAAGGAGCTAAACCCCAAGCCATGGTCTGAAGGTGTGTCCAAATAATCTAGATTTGCCTTGGGAGTGGGGGCCAGCACATCTGCTCCATGTGTGCCTGGTTAGGCACTCAGAGGGAAGGTCTGATGACACAATTTTTAGCAAACAAACAGAAGTTTGCTGGAGGAAGCCAAAATACGGCTGGTGTTGCACGGACAGCCTGGCCCCCTGAGCACTGCCCAATTTGTAGGGGTGTAACACCTCCCAAAATGACTGTGGGTGATGGGGATGTTTCCACTTGCAGCTCAGTCTTTTCCTTGCCTCAAAATGAAGGGTGCTAAGCTCGTGTTTAAATTGGACATGTGGAAGTTGGAGCTTATTTAAGATTCACATGGGAACAGGGAGACGACAAGAAGGATGGAGGGAGAGGATTTGCAAGGGTCTGAAGTGTCAGGACACAAGGAATGGCTTCCCACTGAGATGCTGGGAAGGAATTGTTCCCTGGCAGGGTGGGCAGCCCTGGCACAGGTGCCCAGAGCGGCTGGGGCTGCCCCTGGATCCCTGGCAGTGCCCAAGGCCAGGCTGGACACTGGGGCTGGAGCACCCTGGGACAGTGGGAGGTGTGCCTGCCATGGTGGCCCTGGATGGGCTTTAAGGTCCCTTCCCACCCAAACCATTCCATGATCCTATGAAATCTCAGACACAGCACTATCCTTGATTTTCATGAGACAAAATTCCTTTCAAAGGTAGCCTGGCCTTGTCCACAGAGAAAAGCTGTGAATATAGGCCTCTAAATGTACCTGGATTGCATAAATGCTCTCTGTGTGTGCAGAGAAATGAATGAGGGTCTATTATTAAAGGATATTTATCATTTCTGTATCTGTAACACCAAAGTCATTGATAATCCCAGCCGCTGGACAGAAGGAGAAAATGGATAAATTTAAAAATTCAGATCTGCTTCACATTAGGCTGCCATGTTGTGAGCACATTAGGATGTCTCCAAGGATGTACCTGGAAATGGAGGAGGGAGACAGACAAAGAGAAAGGCAACCCTTGGTCTCTCAAATCTGGCACTTTTCAGGCAGCTAAAGGTCCAGATCCCTCACACCACCCTTGCAAGCCACACAGGTATCCAGTACAACTGCACACACACACGTTGTCATATGTTTCTGCTTCCCCTCAGCCCAGGGTCTGTGGCAGCTCTCCAACATCCTCTTCATGTGTTATTGTACTGCTGCCATCCCCCGTAGCAGAGTGCGAGGTTCTTTCTCCTTTGAAATGATTTCCCATGCCATTCCCAGACCTTGGTCCTCTTCCAAGCCCTCCCTAATCAATCTAGCATTGTAGGATGTCAGCTCTCATTTTCTTTCCTATGAGCTTATGTGACTATACATTTTATATTTGTGGCATAACAAGTCTTCTTTCTGTTCCCGACTTTTGTTCATCAGCTGCTTTCTTCCCCGAGAGATTTTATTCTCTTACTCTTTGGCCTCTCCCTGAATCATCACCACCTCCTTCTTCCTCTGTGTAGCGTAGCTGTGAGAATATTTTCAAGCAAAGGCAAATCAGCGAAATGTTTATTTCCTGATGTTATTGCACTTATTGGAGGTCCTGCCTTGGGAAAAGGTACAAAACAAAAGGAGCAGTCTGTGCTTCTCCTTCAGGGCTGCAGAGTACAGAACTTGTCAGACTTCCTCTGGGGAAAGGTTGACATGACTGTGGGGCTAGACTGTGTTCTAAATGAGCAAGTTCCACGGAAGCTCAACGAAAAGCCTTTATTTTACCTTTGCTCATTGTTTTCCCTCTCTGTTTTCTTCTGCCTGCTCCTTTTGCAATGCTGGCTTGGGGTTTTGTCACTTTGAGTGCAGTGGAGAGGCAAAGTCCCCCCCACCCCAGTGCCCTACGTGTCCCCCTGTGCCACATCCAAGCCCCCAGGGGACAGAAGAGGACCAGGCTGAAGAGCTGCTGCCTTTTCTCTGCCACCCTTACCACGGAGAGCATGGAGAGGCAGGGCAGGGAGGACTAAGGCTGAAGGAAAAGGGTCACAGGGACACCAGGACTGAGAAGGGGGTTGTGGTTCTCCCTCCCCGTGCTGTTTCTGCAGGGGTCACACACTGTGATGCACAGAGGGGTGATGTCTTTCTGCTGGGCATCTCGGGATGGAGATGAGTGATGGAGTTAATTGGCACCATTTCAGGAGATTTGCTTTGCAGGCTGATGCTGTAGGGCTGAGGGAGACTATTAGGTCAGATGGGTTAATTTTTTAGCAGGGAATCACGGGCCAGCAAGAGCTGGGTACAGCATGTTCTGGCTGTGATCCTTTTCTTCTTATTTCTTGGCCAAGTAGGACTGGCAAAAACAAGTATTTTTATTATTTTGTTTGTGTAACATCCCCTCTCCTTTAATGTGTGTAAATAGTCGTTCTCAGGATGATGTCTCAGATGCAAAACTTGATTTCTCCAAGGGGAAAAAAGGCCAATTTGTCAGGATTCAAACAGCATAATGGATTAATGCTTTGCTTTTCTGGAAGAGATTTTATTAACAAACGTTTTCAGTTATCACAGGAGAGAAATAATTGCACCATCAGCATCTATGGAATAATACATTCATCCCAGGGCATATGCTTTTTTTTAACTATTGCATTCCTTTTGATTCCGAGCCAATGTATACTTGCAGGGAATTAAGGGGAGGAAATGAGTACAAAGCAGGATGACTGGTCAATAAACACCATGGTGATAAGGTTTCACGTTCCTCTTCCTTGCTTGGCATGCTGCATCATTGAACCCAGTATGATAAATTGTACCAGGGAGGACACAGTTTTCATTGTAGTGACAGGAGGACAAGCATCCTAAGCAAAACTGACGTTTTGGCAGAGGCAGAGGTGAGGGAAGACGTGTGCCAATACGTGACACTGTTTTGAATTAGACAGGAGTTTCCTGCTGTCATCCAAAAATAATAGCCATGATTTTTGTCCAGGAGAAAGGTAAGTCTCAGGAAACAATGCAAGGCCCTTTTTCTTTAGCCCAGCTCAGATGACATACATCTTTCATGAGCAAATGTTGTACTGAAATAGTGAAAGCCATGGCAACAGCCAGCTCTGGAGCCCTGCTGCTGGCATTGCTGAAGGAGGCTCCCAGGGTGAGTCACTGCCTCCTGCACACGGAGCAGAGAGCCCCATTCATGCCTGGAGATGTGGTCAGGGTGGGACAGACCCCACCCGGGAGCCTCAGCATCCCCCTGGGGGCTTTCAGGGCTGGGCACACCGGGGACAGTGCCAGGGACCTGGTGACATCCCTGTGCCACGAGGTGACCACGCTCCTGCCCTCTGCCTGCAGCTCATGCAGCCCCTCTCTTTGGGCCAAGAGCATCCTCGTGGGCTGCCACAACAAAAAGGAAATGCCCCTTGGGTTATTTTGTCCTAATTTTCCAGTCAAAATAATTTTTTCTTTTTTTTTTTTTTTTTCTTTTGTGTGTGTGTTTCGTTTGTTTGTTAGTTTTGTTTTGGTTTTGGCTTTGTTTAGTTTGGTTCGGTTGTTTGGTGGGTTTCTTTTGTTTTTTGGGGGTTGTTTTGTTTGTTTTGTAATCTGTTCTTCTTCTAGACAATTCCCCTTGTTTGTCCCAAGCTGGCAGCTGCTTTACCTTTATTTTCCTAAAGCAGTCGACTTTTATTTTCATCCTGGATTTTAATACCAGCAAGAATCCAGGGAGGACAGCTCCATAATCTCCATTTTTTTTCCCCCCATCTTACATGATTCTATGATTCTATTTCTATATATGCCCATCAATATTACATATACATTATTTATACACAAAAAAACACTCTGTGGGTCCTTTCTCCCTGCTTTTCCCTCTTTCATAAATGACTTTAGCCCCCAACACCATCTCTTCCTGCAGACTTGTGAGTGGATGTGTCTGCTTGGAGTGGAGCACTAAGGTCAGACTGTTTTGCACCTGCTTTGAGTGAAACCTGGTCCCAACACCTTTTCACAGGGGATTTACACTTCATAGGGTGTTTCAGGAGTGGCAAAGGAATACCACTAGGCCCCATAGAAATATTTGGGTTTCTCCATCCTGGGGTTGCAGATCAACAGAGGACAGGATCTCTAAGAATAAAGGGGATAAACTGTATATAAGGCAAACAGGAAAAAAAAAACAAACCCAAATCTGCCCCTTTCCTGGCCTATCCAACTCATGCTACTGTCATTTTTGTTGAAAAATCAACTCATTCTTTGTAAATAGATGAGCATATGCATCACAGTCTGGAAATCTGTCTGAAAGCATTAAGTGGTCTCTTCAAATTAATTGATTCTAGATTCTATTTTTTCTATTTTTCTATTTTTCTATTTTTTCTATTTTTTTTTCTAGTCAATTTTTTTCCTCTGTGCTGACCTCTCAAGTGCTTCTTTAACTGACAGAAGTCATATTTCTGTTTGCAAGACAGGTCTTTTTTTTTCCTTGCAGACCTTTCTGTCTGAGAGTCACTTGCTGGGATTGTCCCCTCTTTACAAAGTGTGTCTTTTAGTCCAGGGAAACAGGACAGAGGTTTTGCTTGAAGAACTATGATAAATCCCAATGTGGCACAAACTCTCATATGAAAAGTGAATTTATAAGCTAATGGCGCAATGGAGGCTAATTTTTTATCCTTCATCTTCATGCAGTGGCATATGAACAGTTCTAGAACTTTGCTCCTAATAAAAAATTTGTAGACACTTCTTTTGTCTGAGCAGGTCTTGACTCAGAGACCTCAGAGACCTTGATCTTTCTCATCAGGAATTTAACTTTTTTGTTGGTTTGGTGTCTGGTGCAGGAGTTTCATGTCTTTGCCAGCTTTTGGGGTCCTTCTGCATTTCTGTAGATGTCAGCTTGCTGTGGAACTGGGATCTGTGTGTTCCCTTGTAGAGGTTCTTGGTGCACTGTGGAGACATCTGTGGCTGCTGTCCATTTGTTTTGTCATAACCACATTACATATATTTTACTGTTCAGTATTTGTACCTCACATGGTTAAATAGTCCTCTGAAAAAACCAGCTTCAAAAACAGAGGAAATATCAAAGTTGTGCAATACGAAGGACACAACCACGTATTTCTCACTTGTTTTATAATCCATGTGGAATAATGTGTTAATACTTGGTGCAGTGTGAGGATCTCTGGTTCAGCAGATTTTGACCACAAGACCTTGAATTTCAATTAGGATGTTACGCCTCCACAAGCATCAGGCCTGAGGCATCCAGAATATTAATATCTGCTTCCCAAATATCCTAATGAAAACCCCCTGCCACATTCATCACAATAAAAATGAGAAATGCAATAAGAAAATAAAAAAAAGCGCACTCTGGTTTTGTGTGTAATTGATTCCTCTTCGTGATGTGATCATTATTTAAGAACTGTATCTGCAGGCTTGACATTATTAATACAAATAGTCGCTTTTTAATAAAATCTTTCAGTTGACCCAAGTCTTACCCTCGTGGCTCATTTATAATCCTGATTGTGAGGAGCCAGGCTGGATGCTCAGCTCTATCTGTTGCATCCTGCACTCTGGGAGTCTCACAGGCACTATAGCTGTAGGAGGGATGGAGCTTTAATAACATTTTTATTTGTGTTCAGGGTGACCTGACTGGCAGGGGCAGATGTGTGTATTCTGAATTAAATGGAATATAACTCCCATGTGCCTTTGCTGGGCTGTTTGTTTGCAAACAAAACCTCTTAGAAACAATGGTCTTTGTCCCCTTTCTTGCTGATGCTCTTCTTTTCTGGACCAGTAAGTGTTAACACATGTGATGGAGGGAGGAGGTGTTTGGAGTAACACTACATATCCGTGCACTGGACAGATGTCCCCAAAGATAAATGCAGCTTAAAATATAAGCAACCCCTTCCTCTGTCATGGGCAGTTGGGGAAATGAGAATAATCTCAAATACCATCCCTTTTTGTGCTTGCAAGACATTTTTAGACAATGTGTTTTATGCGGAAGCATCAGCAGTTTTCCTTTTATCTCATTATCAGAGCAGAGAGATTTGTACCCATGGGTCCCATGCCACAGCAGGGACCACCCTGAAATATCCTGGAGTGGGAACCTGACAGTGGGGTCCTAGAGTGTCCTGTTTGCAATATATATATAATTATATAAATCCAGCAAAACAGCATAGCAGGGAAAAATTGAAATTACAACTGTGGCATTTCATAACATTGGTATATCAAAAGAAGGTGAAACTCAGGATTTGTGTAATTTACCTTAGAGAGTTACTTCAAGGAGCACAGTCAGGTGTGTTTACCATGGAGATTTGGGTTTCAGGGGTTTTGGTGAGGAGGAGCAATTCCTAAAGAGCAATTCCTAAAGCCTTGGCCTTGCTTAAAGCAGACCACTTTGTGCTGAGGGACAGTGATCTAGAACTTAGAAATGACCAGGCCTGGTGGCAGTGAAAAAGCACTTTCCTGTTGGCTGGTTCATTTGTAGAAGGTAAAGAGGTTTTTCTAAATCTCTCTTTCTCTATAGTTTTCTTTTTTTGTGTGTGCATATGTGGGGTTTCTTTTGGTTTTTTTGGGGGTTTTTTTGGGTTTTTTGTTGTTGTTGTTGTTTTGTGGTGTTTTTTTTCCTGTGGGTTTTTGGGTTTTTTTGTTTGGTTTTTTTTTTGTTTTTTTTTTTTTTTTTGTTGTTGTTGTTGTTGTTTGTTTTTTTGTTTGGTTATTGATTGGTTTTTTCCTGGGTTTTTTTGGTGTTTTTTTGTTGTTGCTATTGTTGGTTTTTTTGGGTTTCTGGGTTTTCTGGTGGTTTTTTTTTTTTTTGTTTGGTTTGTTTGGTTTGGTTTGGTTTTAGTATAGAAATTATTTAGGGGCTGACAGATGATTATTTCACCACTTTTCTCCCTGAGGTCTAAAAACTCTCACTGACATCTCTACAAATCTAGATTGTATTAGAAGCAAAAAATAATTTCATTTAAAAAGGTCCATCAATGAATTTGGGGAAGTCATAATGAAATAAAAACCACAGAATACTTAACTACTCAGTTGGGCACACTGTTGTTTGCCATTTGAAGGGCTCGGCACATCAGAATCTTCAGACTGTGGAAGAAATCTTGCAAAATGTTTTGAAATTTCAGTTTCCATACGATTATGAGAACTGGGAGTGACAGTGAGGTCTGTCCACCTTCTCCTGGATTTGTAGCCCTGGTTTTAGTCAGGTGTCTCATCTGGATATATCAAAATTCACATGAGGTACAGTTCATGTTCTGAGCAGCAGAATTTTGCCCACGGCAGAAACTGATGTAATTCTCATTTTCTGTGTCATTTGACAGTTTGGCCCAAATCTTTTGAAAGAGAAAAATAAGGTGGTGGGGTTTTTTTTATTGCTGCTGTATCCCAGTTACAAAAATCAGGGGTTCAGCCAGGGCACAGCATGGATTAAATTGGGTGGGCACTGGTTTCTGTGCCCAAAAGTTGAAAAGAGAGACAATGAGAGCTAAAAGAGGGGGGTGATATGTCTTAGTGATTCTTTCCCTCTAGGCAAGCACAGTCCCTTAACCAGAACTAAACCAGCTAACTGGAATCCCCTCTCTGAAACATTGATCAGCTCACTAACAGTCTAATGAACTGCTAAAGCATCCAGCCTGGAAATCAGTATTTATTAAAATCCTGCTGCTCCTTAACCAGGAAAAAAAAAAGAAGAAACATTAAAACCCATAAAGCTTAGAAATTCATGGCCTAAAAAGAATCACTGCTCACAATCAAAAATGTTTTAACTGCCATTTGACCTGACAGCCAGCAGAAATACCATGAGTTTGCTGTCACATAATCTTCAGAGTCTGCCTATTAGTAATTAATCCTTTGTTCTAGAATTTGTAACTTCATACTGGGAAAAAAAACACAGCCCAACCTCTTGCTGACTCATATTAGGGTATTTATTTTATTGTTCCTCAAATATTCCCTTTCTGCTTCAATTGTATTATAGCAACATGGCAATAATACAAAGGAAAATGAAATTACCGGTTGTGCTGCAAATAAGATAAAGTAAAATAAAATGAAACAAAAATATCCGCTGTTTTGATGTGCGCCCTCTTCTAATTTTGGAAGGCTTGATGGCACAAAAGTACAGTGGAGAAAGTGAAAAAGGAAACCAAAACAACACAACAAGAGGATGTGAGCTAAGGAAAGTGAACATTTGTAGGAGAAAATGATTTCAGGAAGTTATAGTCTACGTAGCAGTGATAGGGAAGAGCAGGAATACACGGGAGGAATGGAATAAGATCTGGTGCTGGAATGTGAGATGATTGCACAGAGAGATGTTCAGCTGGGGTATGCACTGGTGGGCTCAGATGTCCCTTGGAGATCAGAATATATGTAGGAAATAAGAGAATATAGGTAGGAAAAAGTTGTTATTCTGTCATTTCCTCTTCAAAGTGGCCCTTGCATCTGTGAATCTAATTAAAGCTGAGGGCAAGAGCATCGCTTGTGTGTGGGTGCTGGGCTTCTCCTGCTGTCTGTCAGAGAAACCCCTACCTCATCATGCTCCTAATTAATTAATTAAAGACTAAGAGACCTGTGGTGCAGCTCCCTCTCCACTCTGGCTTGAGTGTCAGTCCTGGATCTGGTGCCAATGTCATTTTATAGCAATCTTTCTAGCCATTTCTTTGTCTGATGGATAGCTAGAAATACTGTTCTGTTCCTGAAATACTGTTCTTCTCATCTTTGGAGGATGAGAAGATCTGTGCCTATGGATTATTGACTCAATTCCAGTGGTTCCTCAAAATAAGGGTTTCTGTCAGGCAGAAATCAGAATGAGCTCATCCCAGGTTGGGTTCAGACAGGAACCTGCCCCAGCAGAGGCTGAAGAAGAGGTTTTTGTCTGAACCAAATCAATCCATGCATAGAAAATAAGGGAATGGCTGTGAGCCCAGGGCTTCCCAGAATTTGTTTAAAGCCTTGATTTGAGTAAGGGAATTACATGATGTCTGGCACCCAGTTTGCAGCCAGCTGCTGATGGCCCCAGGAATGGCAGTGTGAGGAATAAGAGGGATCCATGACCTCAGACACATGAACACTGAGCCCACACTGACACACGAACCCACATGGGAACGTGGTGCTGTGTGCTCAAAGGAAAAATCCTGGTTACATTTGGGGGGTTATTCCCCTTCAGACGTCAATTTTGCATTCCTTGCTTCCTCTTTTCCATGAGAGAGGTGAAGCTGAGAGGTGCACTTTCCCCAAATCCATGCAATAGTTCCAGGATGAGGATTATGACAGAAAATTCTATATTTTTTGACCTAAATAAATAAATCTGCCAGAAGAGAAAGATAACCGGGCTGTTTTATTTAAATATTATTCTTTCCAATTCCATTTTTTTTTCCCCATTCACGGAATTCTCCTGGTCTATTTACATCAGTAGTGGAGAATTGCCTGCAGTTTTACAGTGGGCTGGCTCAATTAGAAGCTCAACATGATGATTATAATTAGAGTTTTTAATAGATGTAAATCTAAATTGAAATCTTAATCTAAAGATATAAATATGTAAAACTTTATAAAATATATAAAAATGAATATAAATATAATTCTATAAACTATAAAATAAAATTAAATAAATAAATAAAACAAACAAAGATATAGATATAGATATAGATATAGATATAGATATAGCGATATATAGATATAGATGATAGATATAGATATATAGATAGAGATAGAGATATAGATATAGATATAGATATAGAGATATATAGATATAGATGATAGATATAGATATAGAGATAGAGATAGAGATAGAGATAGATGATATAGATATAGATGATATAGAGATATAGATATATAGATATAGATGATAGATATAGATATAGAGATAGATGATATATACAGGTAGATATAGATATAGAGATAGATGATATATACAGGTAGATATAGATATAGATATAGATATAGATAGATATAGATATAGATGATATAGATATAGATATAGATATAGATATAGATATAGATATAGATATAGATATAGATATAGATATAGATATATTATAGATATAGATATAGATATAGATATAGATATAGATATAGATATAGATATAGATATAGATATAGATATAGATATAGATATAGATATAGATATAGATATAGATAGATATAGATGATAGATATAGATATACAGATATAGATGATAGATATAGATGATAGATATAGATGATAGATATAGATAGATGATAGATATAGATAGATATAGATATAGATATAGATATAGATATAGATATAGATATAGATATAGATATAGATAGATTATAGATATAGATATAGATATAGATATAGATATAGATATAGATATAGATATAGATAGATATAGATGATAGATATAGATATACAGATATAGATGATAGATATAGATGATAGATATAGATAGATGATAGATATAGATAGATATAGATATAGATATAGATATAGATATAGATATAGATATAGATATAGATATAGATATAGATATAGATATAGATATAGATATAGATTAGATATAGATGGGTGGTGTTTGAAACACCCCGGGATAGGGGAAGGTGTCCCTGGTCATGGCAGGGGTGGGATGGATGAACTGTATGACCTCTTCCAACCCCAAACCATTCCATGATTTTAATGAATTGAAGACATAAAATCCTTCCAGCACTCACAGCCAGAGGGTGTCAGGGCCAGGCTGCAAAGGGTGCCACAAACACCCAGAGCATGGATCAAGTGTTTTATGTGCTGGTTACTGGTGCCAACACCCTTATCCTCCACCCAGTGCAGCTCCAAGGAGGAGGCAGAGGGATGGAAAAGAACGGTGACCACAACCTCAGCTGCAAATGAACACTGCCTGTGCCTCTGCCAGCTCTCCTTCTGCCCAGTGCCCACTGCATCCCAGCTCAGCTGGCTGCTAACAGCCCCCAGGCTTCCAAGCACCTCTGACTACCCTCCAGGTTTATTCCTGATTTTCCTGTGTGTTCCAGCTCCACGCTGTCTGCCCTGATTTATTCCATATGTCCTAAATTGAAATGTGTCGTGCTATGGAGGAAGTCAGTAATCCCTCTCAGGTTTCTGCTGGATACTGCTTGAATCTATCTGCTGTCTGCTCTTTATGGTACCCCCTGGAAAAACCTGAAATGGGCTGGAATAGCAGCTGCTTCTTTCTTTTCCACTCTTGCTTTATCTCCTGATAAGTCAGCTCTTCAGTGTTGATTGCTAAGAACCCACAGCTGGGCTCGAAGAGGGAATGCAAAAGCCACAAGAATAGTTAAATTTTATTTTTCACCTGCCTGTGGTCCCAGGGGTGCAGGTACCTCCTGGGGCACTCCTGGCACAGCAGTGGCACAAGGACTGTGGCTTATCTACAGCCAGGCAGGAATTCAGGCATCTTTCCTTTTTTCTGGGATGCACAGCTCCTTCATAATGCTGCAGAAGAGTAATCCTTGCTGCACTCCCTTGTTTGGAAAAGAAACCAAATTTACCCCCTGCCCCACTGCAAAGCTAAGCCTACTGGGCTGTTTGTGAAGCTAGATTTGGAAAGCCAGACTTGTGGATGTCTTAAGCTGTTGTATGTCCTGTTAAATGGGCACAGAATAATCTACTTTTCTACTCTGGATATTACCTACAGAGAATATTAATGTTTCCTTAGCTATGAATTTCATTCATAAAGCTCCTTATTTTTTGTTTTGTTTGGGTTTGGTTTGGTTTGGTTTTTTATTCCCTGGCTCTTTTTTTGGTTTGGTTTGGTTTTTTAGGGGGTTTTCTTGGGTTTTTTGGGTTTTTTTTGGGTTTTTGTTTTGCTTTTCTTCAGGTTGTTTGTTTGGTTTGGTTTTTTGTTTTGTTTCTTTGTTTTGGTTTTTGGGGTTTTTTTGGGGTCTTTGGTTTTTTTGCTGGGTTTCTTTGGGTTTTTGGGGGGTTTTTTTGTTGTTTTTTTTTGTTGTTGTTTTTTGGTGGGTTTTTTTGTTCGTTTGTTTTGGGGTTTTTGTGTGGTTTTTGTTTTTGTTTTTGTTTTGTTTGTTTTTTTCTTTTCCAAAGAGAAGACGTATAGGTCTTGCATTAAAAAAAAAAAAACCAAAATGCTTGTAAGACTGCAGTGCTGCATTTGCATCCTCATTTATTCAGGGTGTGTGTCCAGACTGACAGCTGGCAAAGGCAAAATGCAGGAGGCAGCCGTGCTTTCTCAGGGACTGTGGGTGTGGAATGAATCAAGAAAGACCCAACACTCTTTTTCTGGCTAAAAACCCTGGACTTTCCATTTTCCAGCAGAAATGCTGCCCTGCACACACCTCGTTTTGGGAGGAGAACAAGGAATATTGGGTGTTGCTCCTGCTGTTTAAAACACAACCAAGGTTGCTCCAGGTGCCCCCAGCAGTGGCTGCAGGAAGGGATGGATTTGGAATAGAGTGCTGCAGAAACCACAGTACACCTGTCCAAACTGCCCAGGAACAGGAAAAGACACAAAGTATTTAAACATTAAATGAGGATGATAAAACACCTGTTGATCACCTTACTGAATGCTACACCAAATTAGGGTTTCTTGCAGTAGGTTTCTGAATTTACCTAAACAGGTAGTTAATACAGATAGCAGTATTACCTAGAAATAGCCAATATTTCATTTTCTTCTGAGTTATTTTGTCTATTCCATGTATTTGTGCATTTTCTTCTCCTTGTGATGAAAAATTCTGGACTATTGAAACATATTACTGTCACTCCTGCAAACTTTTCCTCCTGAAACTCCAGTAACAAAGAGGAGAGCCAGAGTGAGGGCTTGGTGGGAAAGGAGTTCCAGCCTGGCATTGAATTTCAGGTGGTCACAGCCCTGCCCTCACTGGCCCAAAGGACTTCTATTTTAAATGCAGTGCACACCCAGGAGCAGTGAATGAAATGCTGTGTTGAATGGATTCATGAGAAGCAAATGGCCAGAAACCCCCTGTTAAAACTCACCATGCACCACGAGAAATTAATCCAGGGAAAGCTTCCCTCTGTGGTTGCTATGGTCTTCATGTATATCTCTTTTTAGTTGTTATTTCGATTAATAATTAATAACCAGCACACAAAACTTTGGGCCAGACCAATAAAAACGTTTTTATTTTTTGCTGCTCTGCTGAAGCAAGTTCCACTCAATAAAATGGAAATTTTGGAATTGGAGGGGTTTCTTTTTCCCACTTCCAATTGGGAATATGATTTTTTAAAATTATCACCTCGTTTCTCAGTGTCTAAAGACTCACTTGTGGCTCCTTTGAGGCCAGTTGGTGATCAGTTTGACTACTTTGCTATGAGCTGATAATTGCAGTATTCAACGCTTTCCTGTTCTCCCCATTAGTGCTGAATACTGGTAAGAAAGTCATTAAACATTTCCATCCCTTTTATGCAACGTGGATGCATTAATGAACATTAATAATTTAATATTTTACTTTATAAATAATTGAAATAAATCTAAAGGAGAAACGTGGAGGGAAATTTTTGAATTCTCCATGAGAAACGCCAGAAGGCTTTGAGGATGTTTTCCTGCAAAATGTGCATAATCTGCAGGGCTTTTTTATTTACAGGCAGTGTTGCTTTACATGCAAGCATGCTTTATCAAAGTGTAATGTACCATTCTGAGAAATACTGGCATGGCAGCTAGAAAATGATATTTTAGATTTTTTGTTCTTTTTTTTTTTGTTGCTGTTGTGGATTAGCTATTTTTATAAATGTACACATATATCAGTGTCTGTGGTACCTGACACACCAGAATGGCTCCTGAAATCCTCTTTCCAAGAGCACAGAGGAGAGGGAATTGTGCCTGTGAATTTTTAACTGAATTTTAACTGAGAGCCTGGCTGCAGGCAGCCCTTGGAAGCCCCCAGTTTAATTTTGAAGGATCAATAAAACCTGGCGTGTGCTTCAAGAGGCTTCATCCCCTCATCCTCTAAAATCAGCTTTTATTATCTCTGCCTGGAGCTGGTGAGGAAAAGGAGGGGAGGAGAGGAAATAATCAATCCACTCATCCTCCAGAATTCCTTCTGTTCTTGAACGTGGAAATGTGGATGTTGTTATTTTTAACCATTACTGTTGGTTACAATAAGCAGTGACAGCACAACCCCACCACAAAGAAGGAAAGAACAATCAGATGCATTCTCTCAGTTGTTACTACTACTACTATTATTATTATTATTATTATTATTATTATTATTACTATTATTACTATTATTATTCTTATTATTACTATTATCATTATAATTATAATTATCATTATTATCATTTTCATTATTATTTCAAAATTTTAATAAAGTAATAATTTTAAAAATTAATAATATAATGCAATAATAGAATACATTCTAATATGTAGTATATAACACCATAATATATAATAATAAATAATATATTGTTAATAATTGATTATTATTTTAAAATTATACTAATAAGGATAATTATTATTTTTAATGAATAATATAATATATAGTGATATAATATATAATGATAAATAATGTATTATTATTTATTGTTTCCTATTATTATTATTGTTGTTATTTTAAAATTATAACAATAAAATTAATAATTATCTTTAATTAATATTATAATATATAATATATAGTAATATACTAGATAATGATAAATAATTTATTATTATTTATTGTTTCCTATTATTATTATTGTTGTTATTTTAAAATTATAATAATAAAATTAATAATAATTTTTAAATTATTCGTATAATGTTAAATTAACACTTGGTTTATTTTAATGCTGCCATGTCTGTTGTAATAGAGGAAATTCCAAAGCAGGCAAATGTAGGATGTGGAAACAGACTCAGAAATGGGTAAGGCACACCAGGAGATAAGATTTAGTCCACCATGACCATCACACTTTGCAAATGAATCATAAGGCAGTGCTTGGGTTTTTCAACATTTTGAGTCACACAGGCTTGAAAAATTGAGGTTGCTGCAGTCTTTTGTCCACAGACTTGTGCATAGGGAATGGCAGCTCAGGAAAATGACAATAATGAGCTGAGGGTTGCTAAGGAGAGAGGTTCCTCCACCAGAGCAGGGAGCCTGAGCACGGCCCCTGCTGCCCAGCAGTGCTGGGGGTTCCCTTTATTTACAATATTTGGGTGTGTGTTTTGTGTTCTGTGAAAGGCGTGAGCAGCATTTAAACTGCACTTTAGCACAATAGGATAACACTGGTTCTTCCAGCTTGGTTTTCAGGGGAAAAAAACCAAAAACCCAAACCTGCTGAGTTGTTCCCCAGTAAAAGCTGTGTTTGTTTCCTGTGGGATACATCCCATTTTCTTGGATCGTGCTTCCCACCCCGTGCAATCAGAGGGGAGATTCACACCATTGCTGATGGACAGCAGGCAAACCCCAGAGCTGTGCATCAGCTCTGGTAAATCCAAATTTCCTGAGCTCCAGGAGGCTCCTCTGGCCACCTCTTTGCCACCCCCCTTTATTCTGTGAGTTTCCAGCAAGGAGCTCTCAGAGTCTGTTTGTTTTGTACATTTTGCCTCACTGGCCACATCTCATTTTCAGATAAATTTGGGTTTCCATCACGGGGCACTCTGATTCGGTCTCTGACACAGCTGCCAGACCTTCACCAGCCCTGAGGCTCCAGGGAAAAGGGGAGCCACAAAGCAAGGATGGAAATCTGGATTTGCCCACCTAAAGCAGTTGTTGGCAAGAGCAAAGCTGGCTCCCTGCCCTCAGTGTCCCAAGAAAATTTCTATATTTTTCAAAATCATACATTGTTATTTTTCTCTAAAGGAGGTGGCAACTAGTTTTAGGCCAGTTATTTTTTGTCTTACTTTTTTCCAGGTCACTTATGAACATTTAATTACTTCTAATAAGTTAAATCCCTTTTTCCTCAGAGTTTAGTCCACACTTTTATTGTATTTTTTTTTAAACTAGCTTCGTGTGACTTAGAAATGAAGGCTGAATTTCTTCTGAATTGATCTTCCTGATTTAATCACTATCAAGACCATCCTAATGACTGATTTCAGAGCCTACCTACCTAAAAGAGGGTGAGATGCCAATACTTCACCTGCCACGTTGCTTTGTGTTTTTGTGAGGAAGCAGAATTTCCAGTTTTTGTGCATTCAACAGACTCTGGGAAAAGATTTCTTGTGGATGTCAGAAATGTAACTCACTCCACTTCCTCATTTGGAAGGCACAGCACACTGTGTAACTATTAATAATTACCAGTCAGATTCCTGACTGTGTTTTTTATCATTGGAATGTTGGACCTGGAAATAGCAGCACAGGCACACACACGCCAGGCTCCCAAAGAAAACATTTCCAGGAGAAAGCAGCACCCAGAAAACCTGAAGTGTTAATTCATTGAGTTTAGATGATGAGGTGAATAATTAGCAGCCTTCTACTGAATCATCTGTTTTGTAGATTAACTAATCTGTTGCCAGTGTTAAAAATCCTGCTCACAGTGGGGGATTTAAAAGTGTAAACCAAACAAACCGACCAAAATCTCATCAAAATTTCCTATGTTTTCTCTGCTTTCCCACTTGGCTGCACTTGTTTGCTAAATCCTTTAGCAGCAGAGAGCTGTGGGCATTTGAAATATATCTATATAAAAATATGTATATATATAATATCTATATAATTATACATATACATACATACATACATACATACATGCATACATATTTCAACCAGGCTAAACATCTTGTAAATACTCCTCTTTAAAAACAAAAGAAAACAAAACAAATAAAAAGAAACTCTTACTGCATAAAATAGCTCCAGGAAATACAACTCTTACCAAAGTGTTTCTGTTAGTCATGGATTAATAGCTGATTAATGACCAATAAAAAAGAAAGGCTCTCATCCCTGTTTTTCCTAGGATGGATTTAATTGGGGGGCACAGGCTGAGAGCAGGAATTTGTAGCTGGACTGGCAGAGGCACTGCCACATTCTGGCACCTTGTCTGTACACGTGTGCTGGGGGAACACACATACCTTTGGGGATGAACTCCATGTGCTGCCTCTGAATGTTTACACAGGGAGGAAAAAACCCCAAAAAACGGGTTTGGTACCTCTCAAATAAATGAGACAAGAAAGTAAACCACTACTGTTTCACAAGCCCCACTAATCTGATCCTGATTCCGGGCTCTGCAGTGTATTTATAATACTTCACAACATGTGGTGTCTAGAGGAAATGCTACCTTCTTTCAGCAGCCTGGCAAGTGTGCTGTGAGATAGTCTAATGACAGGAATGAATCAGGAGGTTCCTCTGGTTCGCTCTGGCACGGGGGTAATCTGGACCACAAGTGCTTCTGGATGGAGTTTTCAAAACTTTCCATGAGATAATGGTGGTTCTTACGTGGTTTACTTCAAAGCAAAGCAGATATCTCTGTGCCCCTCTTACACGGCTAAAGGCACCACGCCTCGGAGTCAGACATCATATCCTAAATCAGACTGAGGGGGAATAATTTATCTCTCCAATTAAAGGAATTGCAAAGCTTTTGAACCAACCTTGATAGGTGCAATCTTCCCAGCCCCTCCTGTGCTGGCTGCTGCATCAGCACAAGGGGAAAAGCCACCAGGCACAGCTGGGTTAAAAGCCATTCTCATCCGGCTGCAGAATTCGCATTTTGGCTGCTGCCCTCCAACAGCTGGCCCCGCTGCAATCAGGACTTGTTGGCTCTGCTGGTGGGTGGTGCTGGCTATTTCTGTGGCCCTGCTTCCCTGGCTGGGATGCCTGGAAGGTGTCAGCATGCTGTGCTTGCCCATCACCACCCCGGGAAGGTGAGGTGTTGATGGATCCTGCCCTGGGTGCCACCCCCAGAGGGGGCTTGGGATGCCCGAGACCCCCAAGAGGAAAAGCAGATGTGGGTGAAATGATCGCTGAGCATTTGGGATGGGAAAAGTGAAGGAAAGACCTTCTGCAGGAAATGTTTTAAGGCTGGGAAATTGCTTAGTGACCTGCAGCAGAATTCCATGCGATTGCACCCTCGGGCACCCTCTCTTGTGGTGTCTTTGTCCCTCCACTGATGACCTGATGGATAAAGCACTGGTTGACGAGCTCAGGTGCCCTACATTTCACAAGCACAAGGGTCCAAGATAATCCTGTTAATTCACTGAGCCCCAAATTAGCTGTTGTGGCCGTGGAACACTGCCACAACAGCTAATCATCTACTGAAGATCCCTGAGCAGTGACAAATCTTCCTGTTGCTCAGTCTGCTGTCCTGATGTCACAGGTGCTGTGCCCTGTTCTGCTTTGCATAAACTCAGGATTACATGGTGCCCTGGCCTTCAAGATTCCCATCCTAAATTCCTCCCAGAGCTACTCCTCTGAGGAAAGGTGTTTCTAGCTCCCTATATGTCTTAAACAAATTTCTACAGGGGAAAAAACTGGAATTCTTTGTTCAAATTAGCTAGAAAAGACTTGAAATTAATTCTCTACCTTGAAGGCTGCCCAGGTAGGAAGTACTTAGACTAATGCATAGTAGTAGTCAGCAGGCACTGAAAAAGGGGCAAGCAAAAATCCAGCAAAAATAAGGAAGTTTTGTAAAAAAAGCTATCCTGAAGCTCAGATACTAAATCTTTGTCAAAAAATCACTGCTAAGATCATAACAACAAAATATGGATTGAATTTTCTTTTTCCTAAATGAATTAGCCCTCCTCTTCATTAAAAAATTATGGAGGGTATTACTGCAGTATCTAGGAGGGTCTTTCTCTAAGTCAATGGATAATTCAATATGCAATCTCCATCAGTTCCTATGTTTACACATTTCCTTGCCAAGACATCAGTGGAAAAGTGCCTGCCATTGTTTCTGAATATCAGCTATTAATTAAGTTGCTTGGATTTTTCTTTGAAGATAAAGTTTGCTCATAACAAATGAAATGTTCCTTTGAGACAGAGAAGAGCTAGCATGCAGAAAAAAAAAAAAAAAAAAACAACAAAAAACCCTGGTTGCTGAGACACAGGATGCACTGCATTTTCCCTTTCCTGTTTGTTCTCCTATGCATTTAAAAAGGCAAAACAAATCCATCAAACCCCAAAGCTGAATAATCTGCAGAGAGCAAATTAATTGAAAGGCACCAACCATTTCTGCCTTTCCCCACTGCTGCCTCTCCTGCCTGGCCAGTGATGTCGTATGTGGTCGATCCTTTAGCACCACAGTTAATTGTTTATACTACAAAGTCAGCCTTCCTCGCTGGCTGGGGTAATCTTGCCAAGTGGAATTACAGGCCTGGTCCCCTGCCAGGCTTTGCTGCCAGATTTCATGATTTAACTGTTTCTTTGTGCAGCCCTGGCTTGTCCCTGGGGCTGGCATCGGCCACTGGGGCCACTTTTGTGCGCGGGGCTGTGGGAACAGAGTGGGGGACCCTGCGTGCCCAGACAGACATCCCAAAAAAGGAGCCCTCACTGCCTCTGCCAGCTCATCACCAGTGTGTGGAGAGAGGAGCTTGGAACTCACTGCCCAGAGAAGTTTTGCATTAGCATCCCTAATTCCTTGCAGGAATTCCCAGGAGGTGGCTCCTCGCTGGTCCCCCTCCCCTGCACGGTGCGGCGCTTGCGGACAGACAAAACAATTTATTGCGTGGAAAAAGTCCTTTGAGGAGCACAGGGGCCTGCAGCCCACAGTCAAAACATGATCCTGGTGCCCTGCAGAATTCCCAAAAAGCTGCTGTGTGGAACCAGGGGTTCTCCAAAAGCTGCAGGGCGCAGGGCCCGTCACAGATGTGGAGTGAGGGAAAGCTGCTGCAGGCTCACTTGGAATCCTGCATGGTTTTAAATTGACAGAAAGGATGAAAACTCTGATAGAAGGGACTTATGGGTGGCCAGAAGGATTTGAACAAACATTTTGCTCATCAGGAACACATAAACACCCACCAATCAGATGCATTGTGGGATGGATAAATGGATTATAGCCGGAGCATGATTTCTCCTTCCATCCTCAAACTCCACCTGCATTTCAAAAATTCAGGACAAAAAATATTTCAGGGCAGCAATTCAGGTGGACAAGGGTCCACCTGAGCAGCTGAAAGAGAAGAAAAATATTTTTCCCACTTCCTGCATCCTTTCATCACTGACTTCTCCTTTATTTTCTTAACACTTTTCTTTAAATAATACTCACCGAAGAAAATCTTACATGGTTCAGTGAAAGCTTTAGTGAACACCATCCTGTGAGTTGTTCCAGGTGCTGAGCTTTTTTTTCCTGGGCTTCCAAGGCCTTGTTGTGGTCTTGATGCTTCTGAAGGAAAACAGCACCTCTCAATGTGTTTCTGCCTTTCAGGGAAATAAGGTGGTCACTTCAAGCCCTTTCTTGCAGGGGAGTTTCTACACTTGAAGGGAAGGTTTTCATTTTTTTTAATAGAAACAAGAAGGAATGGCTGAGGAGGACAGCCAGGGATGAATGCAGAGGCAGGAGCCAGGAACTCCTGCATTCCCCATCTGACTCTGATCCTCTGTGGTCTTTGCAGCATGACTTGGTTCTCATCCCTTGGTGGCCCTGCCCTTAAAACAGCATTTTTAAATTTAAGCCAAAAGCCACGCCAGGTAAATCACTGTGTGCTGGGGAGGAATTCACTGAGCAGATTGTGGGAAGGTGGCCTTGCCATCACCTGGTGGGGTGGCAGATTTAGCTTGGGAAAGGCAGGGAGGCAGCCACAGGGAAGGCTATTACAGCCCAAAATTGTGCACTGTGCTTGCCAGGGCTGCTGGAGCCTCCTCTGGCTCCCAGAGGGTCTGAGGGTGCTAAGGGCAGGACTTGTGCAAGCATCAGGGCTCCAGGATCTGACACAGGAATGGAGAAATGTGTCACTGCTGCTGAGCCCCCTCTGTGAATCACTGCAGAGGGCAGGAGCATCTGGAGGCTGAAGATTTCCTCATCATCCCTCGGGGTCAGGCACAGGGGGTGAAGCTGACCCCTCATGGATGCTGTTGAAATCCAGTGGGTGCTCTGGGGCAAATATTTAAACTCCAAGCAAGGGTTCTGACCACAAAACAGACATTTTAAAAATGTGTGATGACTTATTATCATAACTTTTCCTACAACAGTGTGGCATTGCAGCTGGGGCTCTTGGGACCGTGGAGCAACCCAACCCCAGGTGGTGTGGGAAGGGTGAGGGAGGTGGCAGATGAAAGATGCCACTTTCAGAACTCTGGTGTAGGCAGGGAGCTGAGCTGCAGCTTTTCCAGCTGCCTGAACCACTGCCTGCCCTTGAGGCAATTGGTCCTGCCATGGTCTGGCTGCACAGCTGCATGCACCATCACCTTCAGTGAGCTGTGACCCTGAGCACAAGAAGGAGCCAGCAAACCTTAGAGCAAACCCTCCTTTACACAGCAAGCTCCTTCTGAGAGTTTGCTTTTAAAAGATCCTGAAGATATCTCTTGCCTCATCTCACAGCACCTTCTTTCCTTCCCATCCTCTGTGTCTCCCTTCCTAAAGCTGACCCACCTCAGAAAATGCTGATTTTCCCAATACCAGTTTTCCTTAACTCTTCTCCTTTACTCTTCATTCTTCCCATCACATTTCAAAAAATTCCCACCCCATTTCTGCTCCTGCAAGGCATCCCCAGGTGCTCAGGAGCAAACCTGTGCACCCCACTCTCCCATCCCACCCGTGCAGGGTGCAGCCACAGCTCCCTGCCCTTCCCAGGAGGAATTGCCACCTCCCAAAAACAATTTGGCCAGGCAAGGCAGACACTGTGCCTTTTCCTTGCAGATCCCATCCAGGCTCCCCAGCCCCTCCTGCCTTGCCTGCAGATGGCAGCTGCTGTTGCTGCAGGAGGAGATATTTCCTCCTCTCTGCCTAGCCATTAATCTCTCCTGGAAGTTGTGGCTGCTGCTGCTGCTGCTGCTATCTTTGGTGAACCCAGGAGCAACGACAGCTGTTCCTTCCATGAGCCTTCCCACCATCAAAGGAGTCTGGGAATCTGTTCCCAATTGTGGACTGGAAGAGGAGAGGCTGCGCTCAACAACTTCACCACTCCCATTTTTTTCTTTTCTTTTTATTTTTTTTTTTCCTCCCTTTTAGAAGAAGGAGGTATCAAATAACTTTCCATTTCAAACCATCAGGAAAATTACATATCCTCTGCTTCAAGCATATGACCCTGGAAATCACAGGGCAGGAGGCCTCAGGGTTGTGGCTGTCTAAATGTAAATTATTCCCTGCCTGACTCCACGGTGCTGCCACAGCTCTGGAGCTGCTGGATGTGGCACGGGGCAGCACAGCACCCCAACACTCCTGCAGCAACCAAACACCTTCCACTGGGAGCCCCAGGGCACCAAAATTCCACTTTGTGTGAGGCTGTCCTGGAGCAGAGCTGGGCAAGCAGAGGCACGCTCTAAATAAAGGAAATTTGAATTGGAAATACTTAAATGTTTCACATTTAGGCAAATCAGGGCTGTTTTTTGAGGCTGGTTCCTCAGAACACTGCTGCTAGCCTCAGCTCAGCTGCTGCACGTGCACTCTGCAAGGTTGTGAGTGTTGGAAAATCACAGGATGGGATCACAGGACCCTGGAATGGTTTGGATTGGAAGGGAAATTTAAGTTCTACCCCTTCCAACCCCCCCTGCCCCATGGGCAGGGACACCTTCCACTACCCCAGGCTGCTCAGGTCTGACCATGAGGTTAATCTCATCAGTCATGGAAATAATTCATTGCTGCTTACATCATCTTCTCTTATTTATCCATGCTAAAGTATGGTTTTCAGTTGTGAGGATTTTTGTCTGGTTGCGTTTTTTTGGGGGTTTTTTTGGTTTTTTTGTAGGTTGTCTCCCGGGGTGTATTGCCTGAGCCTAAAGCACTCAAAAACATATTATCCCTTCACTGAAAACAAGAGAAACAGCTCTGTTCCAGGAGCAGGACTGATATGGCTGAGGTGCTGCCACAATCCACTCCATTAACCTTTGGAGAAAGATTTCCAAAACTTATTTCATCCCAGTGCTTCTGTTCAGCTGAGATATCACATCCAGCACTGCCACAACACAATAACCACCCAAGGAGCCAAATGCCTCTGCAGGAATATCCAGGGCCTGATCCTTGAGCTCCTTCCCGTGCAGTGACACATTCTGTCCTTACAGATGGCTCCAATACTCTTCAGAAACAGCACACTGGGTTTTGGGTTTTTTTTTTTCCCCCCCTAAGAAAAATGAGCTGAAATTTTTCTCCTGCGCTGAGGAAGTCGCAGCTACAACCCAAAACTTGTTTAGGCAAGCTGTAGAAAAATGAGGTTTGAACTACAGACAGAGTAAATAGAAGGAAAGTGAAATGACAGACAATCTGTTTCAGTGGATTTCCCATACTGCTTGTTTACTTTTTTCCCCAAGTTATATGCTCTTGCTGGTTTAAATACCCATGGAAGTGGAGCCCTTAATAGCTGAGACCTAATTCAAATATGCTGCATAATGCAGCAGAAGGATGGAGATCTGGAGCTCTGGTCGTGTTTGACAGTGTATGACAGGTCACTTGGGTAGTTAACTTCAGATCTGGCCTAAAAAACACTGAATTGCTCATTTTGCTTTTTGTATTGATGTTCACAAGATGCTTCTCCTTAGCTGCAGTTTCCTAGAGGAGGTACAGAATGCTGTCCCAAAGTCTCTTTCCTCTCTGCCATCATTTCCTTCCTCATCCAAGAATTGCAAAAGGCTTGACTTGAATGAGCTGGAATTTTTATAATTAATTTTCTTTATAATTTTCTTATAACTTTTAATTCATTTTGTATGTGACCATGAGCATGGAGTTATCCTAATGCTGTTGAAACAGAAGCTCAAAGTCTGTTAATATAACCACCCCATTTGGCACCAAAGTGAGCTCAAGGAAATTTTGCCTTTTACGAAGTTTGTGAGACTTGAATTTTTTTGGGATGCCTGGATTTTTACTAATGCTGACCTCAAATTCCACTTTTACCAAAGATGGATCTCTTTCCAGCACGTTTTCCTTGCCCTTTTTGGAAGTGCAGATGCATTTGTTAAATTAACACATGCTAATGTTGTGTGGGAGAAGGGGATCAAAACTACCTTAAGACTGAAAAGTGAGACTGAGATAAGAAATCTGTTGGATTTTTTTTTTTTTAATTCAGATTTTTTTAATCCCTTAGGGTGTTTAGTTTCCTTCTGTTAGATCTTATTGACACAGATTTCCCTTTAATCATAGCTCTTCAGGCAGCATCCTGCTTCTAAAATTTACTTCAACCATTCACCCTTAAGAACAGCTTAGCTGAAAGATCTTTTTAGAACATATCTTTTGAATCTTCTCACTCAACAGAAGCTATTTCTGAATTATTACTCTTTTCCCTCTGGGAAGATACTGTGGTCTGCAAAGAAAGCAGAATTCCAGGGCATTAAAAGAGTTGTCTTCTTTGAGGCTCTGCTATTTGTAGGGCATAGTATGTGCATGTATTTAGGGTGCATCCTTTATCCTGATATTTTCAGTGCATGAGAGAAAAAAATGCATGTTTTCTTGCTCACTCTCCTTCCTTCCTTCCTTCCTTCCTTCCTTCCTTCCTTCCTTCCTTCCTTCCTTCCTTCCTTCCTTCCTTCCTTCCTTCCTTCCTTCCTTCCCTTTTTCTTTTTCTTTTTCTTTTTCTTTTTCTTTTTCTTTTTCTTTTTCTTTTTCTTTTTCTTTTTCTTTTTCTTTTTCTTTTTCTTTTTCTTTTTCTTTTTCTTTTTCTTTTTCTTTTTCTCTTTTTCTCTATTCCTTTTCTTTTTCTTATTCTTTTTTTCTCTTTTCCTTTTCACCTTTTTATTTCCATTTCTACCCTTGCCTTTTTGCTTCCCTTCCCATTCATCTCTCAGTCCATCCCTGTCTCTCCTTTTCTCTCTCTTTCTCTTGCTCTTTCTCCCTTTTTCTCTCTCTCTTTCATCCATCCATTAACATGAATAAAAGGTCACAGGAAAAAAAAAAAAGAGAAGAGAAACTCAAAGCACAATTACACCCCCCCAAAACCTTCCCAAATTACAGTACAACACAGCTGAAACTTGAACCTGGTTAGGGAGAATATATAAACTTTGCAAGTCTAATAAGAAACAGATTTTGAGGGCTTTGTACTTAACAAGTACTAGGAAATTTAATGTAAGAAATATTTAAGAACAACATGAAGATTTCAAAAGCAATGTTAAGCTGATCACATTTAAAAACTATTGTGTGAAATACTATGATAAAAGTTCTGTATATTAGTCAGGATTTAAGTTAAATACGCATTCTAAGGCTGAGAGCACAATCTCCTCACTGACTCTTCCTACATCATAGAACTTCATTACTTGATTTCAGCTGGCTACTAAATATAATTTTAAAAGCATTAGGAGATTGATTATCTATTTCCAATGTAATAAAGTCAAACTGCATGAGACTGAAGCAAACTGAGTGAGTTCTAGTGTGAGAACACTAATTTTCAATTTCCTTTTCAATGCAGAGCTTACAGTGCCTCCTGAGCTTCACCAGACATTTTTCCTTTCACAATTCTTGCACAATTCCTCTGTTTCACCAGCAGCTCAGGAATTACAGTTCTGGTGCAGAGCATTTTTCAAGGAAAGGAATCAGGTGGCTGGACATGCTGTGATTGTGGGGATTTCAATACCCTGGTTTCAACACCCTCAAGGTTTCAGGGTGGGTGAGGAAGGCTTTGAGCTCTCTTGCATCACTGCCACGTCAAAAAAGGGGAGCAGAAGGAACTGCACACTCAGTGCTCTGCAGGAAAAAAGAAAAAAGCAGAGGATGATTCTTGTCCTGTTCCTGGAGAGGACAATGAGACCTGTGAGGAGGGTCCAGCCCAGCCCCTCTCACTGGAAATCCCCACCCTGAGCAATACACCCCCAGCCACTCTTTCCAGGACTGAATGAGATGATGGCAGCTGCAAAACCATCACAGAACACAAAAATAAGGGGATTTTGCAAACAGCAAGAGAAGTGGGTTTGATTTTCAGCGTGTGGTATTTTATCTTATTTACTCAGACAAAGAGTATATCAGAATGATGTTTTATTTTATTTCATTCACTCAGAAACTCCTAAGGTTTTCTTTACAACCAACACCTTTCCTTTATCTCTGCATCATTTTTGACCCAATCCTCAAGCCAGCAGTGCTCAGCAATCCTGCACAGGGTTCAACAGTTGGTCTGTCCATTTCAGCCTGTGCTGATTTAGCAAGGTAAGCCTGTGCTGGAGGCAATTTTAAAGCTTTTTAATCTTAAAATGCTTGATTTCTTAGACACAGGAAGAACTGCTGTTTGAAGCTGATCCAAGGAGGGGGAGGAGAGACCTGGCAGATGTCAATTTGAGCCCTGGTAAAAACAACCTCCTCCAAGCAATCTAACTCATCAAGCTAATAGTTACTCAGTCTGGTCCTGCAGGGCCTTGTGTTTTATTTCTGCCTGGGTCTTCCTGAGATAAGGCTCTAAAAGGGAAAAGAAAGAGAAAAACCACAACAGTGGAAAGCAAAACACACACAGGCAGCCGTCTGCAAATTTCTGGCACAACCAAGGCTGCAGGGAGAATGAGTGAGCCACTGACATTTACTGTGAGAATCGTGTCCCAAAATTACTGTGAGAGGTGCCTGGTGTTGAGACAAGACCCCACTCACCCCAAAAAGCCCAGGTCTGAGCTCAGTGGCTGCAGCTGGAGCAGGAACTTGAGGGCCATTGACCAACATTCTGTAAAAATAAATGAGTGAAAAGAAGCAGAACCAACAAATGCTGTGGCTGTGATCTGTGCTGCTGAGAGCAGCACGGGGCTCCCTCAGATGGCTCCATCAGCCTGGCTGGTTTGTGTTCTGTTGGGTGGGAAACTCTCTTTTCATGCGTGGTGACATTAGGGAGTCCAGTCTGGGAGAGCACGGGGAAAAGAACAAAATAAAAAAACCAAAAAAAACCAAAACCACCACCAACGACAACAAAAACAAAACAAAAAACACAAAAAGACCCCAAAACCAAAACCAAAGCAACAAAACAAACAAACTAACAAAAACCCCAAAACAATAAAAAAAACCCCAAAACAAAACTAAAAAACCCCAAAATAAAACAAAATGCAAAAAAACCCCAAAAAACCCCTAGCAACAAAAACACCCCAAACGCCCCAAAAAAAAAAAAAAAGGAGAAACAAAAAACCCCAAACCCCATCTAAATTCAAAGTCTTACCTCCACCAGACTACATGGGAATTTTACCCCATAGCATCATGTCCAGAAATTCAGTGTAACATAAAGCACAGGGTGTTACCAGCTCCTCCTGCAGGGAGGAAACAAAGAATTACATAAAAAAAACCCCCACAATATTAAAACTCTGCCTCTTTCTTCCAGATACAAGATGGCCAAGTTCATATTTTCCCTTCTGATGGCAGCAGAACTGTGGTTTTTTGTGACCACATCAAGCACAAAGCCTCTGGGAGTTCTCTCTAGGTGATGGCATAACCCAGCCACACTTATTCCTTCGTGGAAGAGATGCCCTGAAGAATTTTCAGACAGTTTTTATACTTTTAAGAGTGAGAACTAAGCGTGACATGTGGCTCTGTTGGTATGAAATAGCATTCAAATACTGGTTAATAATGTTATTTCATGTAAGTACTTCCACTGGCCGTTAAATGATACCTACCAGCATGAGGCAGGGTGCAAAGACTAAAATCTAACCTGACTTGGCACAGGTAAGATTTGTGGTGAAATCAGATTCTGAGCGTGTTTGCAACCTCACACAAGGTTTTCCACTCCCAAACCTGACAAGTTCTGGAGGGAACAGACATCTGGAGTCTTCCAAAGAGTCTTTTAAAAATTAATTCTGGCATATTATTGAGAAATTGACCTTGTGGCTACTGAGTTATGGATTTCCCTCAGATCTGGGTCAAAACTGGCATCAGTGTGTTTGTCTCAAACTAGTCCTTGGAAGCTAAATCCAGCAAAATCCATTAAAATCATCAGACATTGAAAAAGGGCATGAGGAGCAAAGCCTGCCTCAGTGGCAGGGGCAGGGAGAGGGGGACACAATGAGCTACTTCACAGTGCTCATGTCCATGGATCCAGATTCCTACCAAAAACATTTATGTTGTGGATTTTGGAATAAAGCATTCTCTGTTTTGTGAGAAATAATAAATTGGGTGGCACAGAGGCGCTCGACAATCCTGACAGATCAGTTACTGCTCCCTCGCAGCAACATCCATCTCACGCAGAGTTCGAATTTTTGGACAAAGAAAACACCACTGAGAGAGAAGGGGAAAGTAAATCTGACCCCAGCATTCTGCTTTTAAAGCTTGGAACTGCTCAGCCACACCATTCACCGTCCCCCTCTGGCGTGAGGGGGTGGAGGAGGGAAGGAAAACCCTGTGGAAAAAGCACTTTATGGAGCGTGTTTTTCTCATGTCTTCTGCATAGAGGCAGCACCCTTTATAATAAAAAAAAATCTTTGTGATAGTTTGGCCCCAAGTGTCCTTCCACTGCAAAACTTGTGAAAAATAAAGCATATCACAGGAGTAACAACCAAAAAAAAAATAAAAGTAGGAAAAACAAGGAAATGCAGCGTCGTACTGCAGATGTGTGGATAAAAGACCCACCACAGCACCTGAATTTTAATTCACCTCCCCTAGAAATGCACAACAGTGCTGCAGCTCTTTTACACACTGGAAGCAAAGCTGCTCGAGATATTACTTCCACCCACTGGCAGGGAGTGCAATCTATTTGTGTTTTTTGATCTTACACATTAAAATAAAACAAAATTCTCCTGGCTTCTGGACAGGCAGAGCTGGTGCTAAGGTTAAGCTAATGCTGTAGCTCTTGCAGTCCAGGAATACATTTCTTATTTGTGCTCGAGCCAAGTTCATTCACTTATATTTTCACTAAAGCCACAGCCTTTTGAAGATGTTGCACTTGGACTTCCTCCCTGCCAAGTTTCTAAATTACAATGTGCTCTGTCCATGAGAAAACTGAGGAAGATTTATTAGAACAAGGTGCCAGAATGTTTCTCCCTGCCCCACATCAGTCCGGGGTAGAAGTAGCACATGAAAAGATGCTGTCAATTCTTTTTGTTACTCAAATATATAAAGATTTTTTTTTTTTTACCCCTCTCCTTTCCCAAAATAGGTTGTAAAAACATTGAAAATAACTTCAAAGAAAATGTTTGCTGGCCTCTAAGATCTCCTGGTGCACTTCCACTACTTAAAGAGCAGCTGCCTGCAACTCCTGCCACTCTCTTGTTACAGGCAGCAGAAAGAATCACCAGTGAAATGCAAACTGTCATTGGTAGCTTCACTGATGAGAGTTTTACTAACTGGGGACTGGCCAGATAGGTGAAACAAAACCAGAAAATCAAATCCGAGCTTTTTTGTTTTCAGCTGGATTGAAAAAGAAAAATAACCCAGGATGTGAAATCTATCAGAAAGGTCCACTGTGTTCCTGTTCTGGGGTTATATGGGGGAGAACATGCCCATTTTCCTGGTTCCTTGTTGAAATTGCTGTGCAGGATCTCCCCGCCTTTAGGCATGTCTTAGGTTACAAGATGTGGCTGAGGTGTGTGTTCTATTCCCATCTCTCAGAGCTGGGGCAGTTCTCCTCTGTTCATGGGGCATTTTCTTTATCTCTCCCACAGCCAACCCTCCCTCCAGGAGATCTCTGCTGTCCATGGGCCATTCATTATTAATTACCTTCTGTCCGTGCCCACTGAGTGTCCCTGCAGGGCTGACCAAATTCCATCATCCCATGGGGAGATGCTGTGCCCAGGGCAGGAGCCAAGCATTCCTGCCTGGATACAATCTGGGGGTTGGGACAGCACGGCAGCCTTTGCCCCCTGCATTCCCAGAGGAGCAGCTTTCTCCTGCCCTGCATTCCCAGAGGGAGAGCAGGCCCATCTCCAGCAGCCCTGCAGCTGCAGAGGAAAACTCCCCCCTTGTGCAGGATCCTGCTGCAGCAGAGCCACAGCTGGCACTGCAGGAGGGCTGAGCCCCATGGGATGGGACTGTGCCACCATGGGATGGGACTGTGCCACCACCATGGGATGGGACTGTGCCACCACCCTGGGATGGGACTGTGCCACCATGGGATGGGACTGTGCCACCACCCTGGGATGGGACTGTGCCACCACCCCTGGGATGGGACTGTGCCACCCCCTGGGATGGGACTGTGCCACCACCCTGGGATGGGACTGTGCCACCATGGGATGGGACTGTGCCACCACCATGGGATGGGACTGTGCCACCACCATGGGATGGGACTGTGCCACCATGGGATGGGGCTGTGCCACCATGGGATGGGGCTGTGCCACCATGGGATGGGACTGTGCCACCACCCTGGGATGGGACTGTGCCACCATGGGATGGGACTGTGCCACCACCATGGGATGGGACTGTGCCACCCCTGGGATGGGACTGTGCCACCACCTGGGATGGGACTGTGCCACCCCATAGGATGGGACTGTGCCACCATGGGATGGGACTGTGCCACCACCCTGGGATGGGACTGTGCCACCACCCTGACACACAGAGGGTCAGGGCATGCTCTGACTCTGGCAGTGGTGGTTTTGTGTATTGTTAATTTTCCTGGTAAAGAACTGTTATTCCTATTCCCACATCTTTGCCTGAGAGCCCCTTAATTTCAAAATTACAATAATTCATTGGGAGGGGGTTTGCATTTTCCATTTCAGGGAAGGCTCCTGCCCTCGTGTAGTGGTTTTGGCTCGCCAACGTAGGATTTACCCAATTTTGAGATTTCCCAACCAAAAAGACAGGTGTCCTTAGTAGACACCAGTATTTTCATACCAAGACAAGGCACAAACCAACCCTTCCATTGCTGGTCTCGGTCCCTTGGATCAAGTGACACCAGGGTCAGTTCTGCAGGTCACACCACCACCATGCAATTTCCAATTGATCAGAGAAATTCCCATCTGTCAGAGGAGTTATAAGCCATTACCAGTATGAATGCTTTTGCTTATTTTCAGTTCCTCACGGTGCTACCTGACACAGTGTTTCTTCAGAACTGGGGGCAAGGCAGTTTTCTCATTCCACCCCCCTGGCTTGTTTTTGTTGGTAACTAAGCGTTCACAAAGTTGTTAAAATATCCCATGAAACAGTGACGTGGTGCTGTTGCTCCATGCACACCATGACTGATATTAAGAGATTAAAAACTGACAATAATTTGGCTTGAGACAGCACATTGCCCCTCGTGTGTGATGCAGGAGATAACCCCTGCACAGGCAGCATTTGTGCGTGGAAATGTTGGATTCATCGTGGAGACCACGCTTCATGAGTGATCTCTTCTTCAACAGAACATGCTGCCTTTACCCTGAGCTGATTTAAACTCACAAATGTGACAAGCCTGGAAAACTCTCTCCTGGAAAGGAGAGAGTTTGAGTGTGGGACACAGAGAAGGGGAAAGAACTCAGGTTTTCGAAGGGGACACAGGTCAGAACAGTGTGCATTGCGTGTCATACACACAGCTTTTCCTGAGGGCACAGTGGCAGCACAAACTGAAACCCTCCTGGAGAGAATACAGAGGGGTCTTTGAAAAGCTTGAATTGTTAAACATTTGTTCCTAATAACCCGGATGACTTCACCCACTTTCCTAAACACAAATTGTGATTATCCTCTTCCAGCCAGAATGGGGCTCCGTGATTTAATGCAAGCTGGTGGTGTCCCACAGGCACAGTTGGATTTGAGAGTATGAGGATTGAGTTGCCTCTCAAAATGTCAGCAGGTAAAATAAATCTGAGCAGGAAATTTATTAACAATTGCCACTTTCTCCCTCCCTCTGGTTGTGAAGGGCTGAGTGGGGTTGTCACAGTGTGAGTGTGTATGCTGGATGTGAATAGTTCCTTATTACCCTATCAGCATCATGCCAATAGCAGAGCTAGGAAAATCAATTTTCCTTTGAAATATTAGAACTCAAGTGGGGCTAGTGTAGCAGAGGGAGATTTGTCACCAATTTCACAGAGGCCAGTATTTCAACCTGTTTGTTTGGGTTTTTTTTTTTTTCCTTTCTCAAGGCTGAGCTCTCCTCTCAGATTCTGAAACAGATTCCTCTCCTTTTCAGTGCTTTATTTTAGTGCATTTTTATGTTCAGCCTTGATTGCTTAGACAAAGCCCACGAGGTGATATCGAAACCCACTAGGAAGTAATCACCAAAGTCTTCCCTCAAAGGGGTGAATTTTTCTCAGCAGCATTAACACATCAAACACAGCAAATGATGGAATTTCTGTTTGCTGAAGTGCAAAGTGTTGGTTCACCAAAATGGGGATCCAATTTCAGAATGTTGTTCCTGCAGACCCTGAATGGGGCAAAATATCAGCCAGTGCCTACCTGGCCATGAACAGCTCCTGAAATGGTCTCAAGGAGTTCCTTTAGGCTAGGCATCCAGTGCCAGCTGAATTTGAGCAGATTTCCTAGATTTGGAGGTCTTCTAGAGCCCTGGAGGAGCAGAAGGCTCAGGGCCAGGCTGGAGGGGTGGGGGAGCCCATCAGTAGGGTGCCATCAGAGGACTGATGTAACCACAGCTTTATGCCTCATCCCACCTCCTTCTACTGCCTCCAGCTCCTTCTGAAGGTGTTTCTGGAGGAAATATCCTGATGCCCACCAGTTCCAAACAAATCAGCCACAGCTCTCCCCTTGTAGGAGCTCCAGGATCAGCAGGGGTTGGGATACCTTTTGGTGTGCACACAAAATATCCCTTCAGGCTTCTGTCCAGACCATCCAGCCATGCACAGAGGTCATCCCAGTGAAGAAACACATGAAATGCACACAGAAAGGCACAGGTCAAGCTTTGGTTCTGCCCTGTTTGAACTGTGAGCTCTGGAACTGCCCTGGAGAAGGGATGTGTTTAATTGCAGCTCACATCACCATCTCCAAAGAGAATCCTGACAAAGAGCAATAAGACACATCACAAACAATACATTATCTAACAAATTGTCTGATAAATGAAGGTCCTTGAATGATAAAGGATTCTTTTCAGGCAGTATTAATTTGGCAGCAAATTAGTTGTGTCCCATCTCTCAGGAAGGTTTTGGGAGGGAAATTCTGAGTGGCAGTCGTAAGGAAGGAAAAGCCAGTGTACATCATTATCACACCCTTAATAGAACCCAGCACCACAGGTGTCAGTTAGAAGTATATTGAGTAAAACCTCATTTTTGAAATCCAACAAAATGACTCTTATTTAAAGGTAACAAATATTAGACAAATAATATTATCTTTACCTTTACCATCTTATCTTTTTCTTTATATTACCTTTACCTTCTTCATCTTTATCTTTATCTTTCTTTATTTATTTCTCTTTCTCTCTCTTTCTCTCTCTTTCTCTCTTTCTCTTTCTCTTTCTCTTCCTCTTCCTCTTTCTCTTTCTCTTTCTCTTCCTCTTCCTCTTCCTCTTCCTCTTCCTCTTCCTCTTTCTCTTTCTCTTTCTCTTTCTCTTTCTCTTTCTCTTTCTCTTTCTCTTCCTCTTCCACTTCCTCTTCCTCTTCCTCTTCCTCTTCCTCTTCCTCTTCCTCTTCCTCTTTCTCTTTCTCTTTCTCTTCCTCTTCCTCTTCCTCTTCCTCTTCCTCTTCCTCTTCCTCTTCCTCTTCCTCTTTCTCTTTCTCTTTCTCTTTCTCTTTCTCTTTCTCTTTCTCTTTCTCTTTCTCTTTCTCTTTCTCTTTCTCTTTCTCTTTCTCTTTCTCTTTCTCTCTTTCTCTTTCTCTTTTTCACTGTATCTACTTATATTTTTACTTAAATATCTGCTGGGAGTCAGAAAGAATGAAAAGTATGTATTTTTATACATATATCACTATATTACTTCTCCCTGAGTCCCCAGTACTCCCAGGGCTGGTTTGGATGATGAGCAGAGCAATCTTTCCCACCACTTGGGTGACTTTGAAGGAGTCAATTCTGTATTTGTTGTTCATGAACAACAAATACAGAATTCATGTTCATGTTCTGGATTTTAGGGCCAGACTTGCTGCAGAATTCAGTTCTGGTTTTAAACCTCCTCCTTTCACTCCTATTCTTTCTCTGGTAATAAAATTAATGCATAAATATGGGCACTGCAATTCACAGAAATGGATCCAAGTGTTGCCTGTTGATCAGGACCAAGGGACAGAGCAGGAACCAGAGCCTTGATTTTCAGTCTTTGGAGGAAATTTCATTATCAGATCCTTTTTCCCACCCCAATTTCAGTTCTGTCCCAGCATTAAAGACATGACCTTTTCTCTGGTTGGCTAAAATAATTTCCTTTGTCTCATCTTTTGCAACCACCTCTTGCTGATGGGCAGCAAAGAGTTTTCCATGACATTTTATGCCCAAAAGTCACAAAGGAATCCTTTGTGGGATTGCAGCCCCACTCTGACTCTGCTGCACCAGCCAAGCCATGGGATGCACAATGGGATACCCAAGATTAAAGCTGATTTTAGCTACAGCCATGCATTTCCACTTGCTCATCACGTGGCAGTTCACTTCTTGCTTGCCTGTGCAGTGCAGCATGGCTGGAGCACCAGCCATGTATTCATGATAAATATAAATATTTATATATTCATCCAAATATAATTAATATATAATTCAGCCTACAATATTATAGTCACATGAGTGCATGTCTTCATAGAGATAGCACTGGAGGGAGGCCTGGATGAGTTCTTCAGGTTGGAAAGGAGATATAGAAGCAAATGAAAATATCCTTGTAAATACATTTGCATGTATTATTTATGGATGCATGGATTCCCATGGATCCAGGAACACCTCCCTCACCTCACAGGTGGCACAAGGCACAGGCCTGAAGGGGGAATGGGAACATCTGTTTTCAGTAGGGTGAAATGTTTTCCCCAAGTTTGTGCGTTTCTGGCGCTTTTTTGGCAGAGGGGAGCTCTCCAATCCCAGCTCTGCTTCTTCAGGATGCTGCAACACCCAGAGAGGGACCTGGAAACCATCCAGCTCCAGGCTCCCAGCCTTGGAAGCAGAGCTCACTCTTCCAGCATCCCTGGATTTCCCTCACCACGTGTAGGATCAGCAGGACTCACCTCTCCCTGGGCTGGGCTCTGCAGAGGGAGCACAAACCCCTGGCAGGTTTCCCTGTGTGGTTGTACATGAATGTTTTATTTCCTGTTCATCTTACAGTTCCAGGAAAAACTATTTTTTGCCCTATTCAGTGAGTGCAAACATATGTCACTTATTTGTCTTTTTTTTCTTTTTTTCACTTGAAGGTTTTTTTATAGTTGGGTGTTGTAGCGTGTCCAGGTTCACAAGAAGGAGGAGTCACACCTGGAGGTAGGTGTGAAGAAGGATTCCTCCCCCATTCCTCATTGCTGCTGCATTTTTTAATAAAGTGCAAAGCACTATCAACCTGCAAACAGCACAGAGAAAATTTATGTGTGCACCATGACATGTCAGAACACATTTAGCCCTCAGCTCTTTCACACTCCTCCATCAGCTCATTAACCATCATCTGTAGTGGTGCTGAAACTTTTTTCTGGAGATTAAAAATTGTGTCCAATCATCATAATGGAAGAAGAGACAAAATGGTCTGTCGGCCTAAAAACACTGATATGTGCCTTCCTCTCTTCACCTCTTCTTCCGAGGATACTTGTAAAAAACAGGAAAAAAATGTACTCTTTTGCCATGAAGAGCACGTTTGAGCAAGGCTACTCAATAACACACTGGCCCAAACCCTATTTTTTAGGATCATAAAGCCATGGTAAAGGCACATTTAATGCAGTATAGCTCTAGCAGCTATACAGATGTTATCATGCCCACCTAGTTTAATACATGAAAACTACAATAAATCTGTCATGATTGCAAGAACACCAGGCTCAGATTCTAGGTCCTGTAGTAATAATGTGGTTAAACATGCTGAAGTGTAGTTTTAATCTGGCATCTACTAAATGTATTTGGCACAGCAGGGCCTGAGAGCACTGCCATCCCTAGAAAAGGCTTATGATGAGTGGACACAATTTTTAATCTCCAGAAAAAAGTTTCAGCACCACTACAGATTATGCTTAATGAGCTGATGGAGAAGTGTGAAAGAGCTGAGGGCTAAATGTGTTCTGACATGTCATGGTGCACACATAAATTTTCTCTGTGCTGTTTGCAGGTTGATAGTGCTTTGCACCTTATTAAAAAATGCAGCAGCAATGAGGAATTGGGGAGGAATCATTCTTCACACCTACCTCCAGGTGTGACTCCTCCTTCTTGTGAACCTGGACATGCTACAACACCCAACTATAAAAAAAAACTTCAAGTGAAAAAAAAAAAAAAAGACAAATAAGTGACATATGTTTGCACTCACTGAATAGGGCAACAAATAGTTTTGTCCCCTATTGTCTGTTATACAGGGAAGCAATCCCAGAAGTCTTTACCTGTTGCCCTTATGATTTGGGCTGTGAATTTCTCCTGTGGGCCAGGTGACACAGTGCATGTGACAGGTCCAAGGAATTAGCTAAGAACCCACTGTGATGGAGGGAATAACAACTGAGTGGTGACAACTGAGAGAAAATGGTCTGTCAGCCTAGAAACACTGATGTGTGCCTTCCTCTCCTCCCCTCTTCTTCAGAGGGTGCTGGGAGCACTGCAGCGAGGAAAGGGTCAGAGGCTGGATGTGAAGGGATGCATTGGAATTAAAATGGGAATGTCAGCTCATACCTAAGCATTCCTCAGGGCCTGTGGGCTCATTTGCTGGCCCTGCTGCAGGGTCTGCCTTTGAAAGTGGCAGCAAAAGTCAATAAATGTGTGGAGAGAGGCTGGATAAAATAACTGCAAACATTTTGAGCTGCCCCTTTAGGAGATGGCAGGGATTGCCTGCAGTGGGGCAGGGAGGGGGTTTCCTTTTCAGCTGGGTGTCATTATATTCACTGCACAGCCTGCAGCCTTCCTTTGGAGGTGCTGAAGGCAGAAAGGGATGATCTGCTGGGGATTCCTGTGAGAAAAGCAGATTTTTGGGTGTGTCAGGAGGTGTGAGAGGAATGGTGGGTTTGTCTTTCCAGACCAGCTGTGGGTCTGCTGGTGGGTAAAACCAGCACTGGGAGAGGAAAGAAACAATGGGAAGGATCCCACTGAATCATGAATGGAAAAAGAGATTTGCCTTTACAAATGAACTGTAGGTTGGCTGATCAATGAAATTAGACATTGAAAGATGAAAGACACAATGGGGAAGAAAACCCCTAAATTCCACCAGAATTAAACATGAAAAGGGAGGGTTGTACATTAGAGGGGAATCTCTGGGATCAGGTGCTCTGGGAAGTCTGAACCTCTCAAGTCCCTCAGCCAAGGGGGAAAGAGAGAAGGGGAATGTGGCTGGAAATTGGGATAAAAAGGAGGCTGCATCCTCCAAAAATGTGAGAGACCCCAGGGGATGCCCCATGGCCTCTGCCTTGACTGGAATAAAGTCAAAGGGCTCCCCTGTCTCCTTTTTGGGCACACAGCTCTGGTGTTTGTGGGTTGTTTTTCCTAACAGGGGTCTTTCCTGAGGGGTCCTGGCAGTGAGCTGATTCATGGGGGGAGGTGGGAGACACCCTGGCTCCGTGCATTTTGGGTCTTCCCCGACTTTCCCTGCCCTTCTCCCAGGTGTGCTGGGGACACCTTTGTCCCCAGGAAGATGTGCAGGACCCTTGTGGTCAGGCTGCCAGCATTCCCAGGGTTACAGAATGACAGAATGGTTTGGAGGCACCTGAAGGACACCACCCTGTCCCTGTCCACGGGCAGGGATGTCACCCTGCAGGCCAGGCTGCTCACAGTCCCATCCTGCTTGGCCCTGAACATCCCTGGCATCCTCTGGCACTGTCCTGGCATCCTTGACATGGCCAAACATGGACTGTGCAGCCCTGGCAGGGTCTGCAGAGATTGGGGTGGTTCTGTTGTTACTCTGCCATGGCAGGCTCCTTCTCCCTGCTGAGACTGGGAGGGAAGGATGGAGGTGTTGACTGCAGGTGTTTTTTAAAAATTTTAATTTTTTTAAAATTAAAAAAATTTATTTTTTTTAATTTTTAACTTAATTTTAATTGTTTTTTTTTAATATATCTTAATTAACGCCTGTAAGAACACAGATGTTGTCCACAAAATAGTTAAACTGTGCTCCTTCAAATCTGTGTCCTGCTATTTATCTGTTTGGGGTTTTTTTAAGGCTTTACTTTTGTTTCCTTTTTCTCAAATGAAGTTTGGGGTCAGCAGAAGTAAAATCTAACTATTGGAAAGTGCAGGTAGCAGCAAATTAAATGGGTGGGAAAAATGCTTTTTTTCTGAAAGCTCAAGTCAGGGGTTTAAAGAGGAGATATCAGCATGTATTAAATTAAAGTCCTTGGGCCTGTCTGTTTCTCTGGCCCAAGGTTGTGCAGGTGTGCTGATCTCTGTTAGTGACTCAGATTTGTTCCACTCTCCCCTGAAATGCACTTTAAAAAGTGTAGGTGGTCTCCTATGGAAATGGTACTAAGCTTAGATCTTAAAATAGTCACATTCTTCATTAAGGAATTATCAGGGACCATCTGCATCTGGAATTATTTTTCTTTCTGTGCCTTTTAATAGACCTGTGTAAATTGAAGAAATTGCAGATTCCTGGATCAACAGAACTTTGCAGTAAAGGACAAATTTAGACACAGGTCTGGGGAGAGGAAGTTGGGAAACAAATCTGTCAAGGAGCTGACCATCACCAAGAATCTGAACAATTTCAAATAAACAACAAACGTGGAAAAGGTTCCTTCTTTGAATACATCAGGCTCAGACTGCTAGGGAGTTTGTGGGATGAAAAGTTTAGAGAGCCAGTAGAAGGTCAAAAGTTGTGCTCAGATGCAAAAAAAAAAAAGAGAGGGGATTTTTGGCACCAAGCCCCATTTTATAGAAGATTAATTAAAAGACCTGCCTCAAATAGGAAATGCTGGTAGGACTGGTGCAGCACGAGCAGGTAAAACTGTGTTCACAGGAGATTTATTTCTTCTAGCAGGCTCAGGGACTGCATTGTTGGTAGAGCCAGAGGAACAGAAAAGTGGCTAAAAATGCTCTAGCTCCTAAAAGAACTTCAGGGCATGTCCAAGAGATTCATTTGCTCAGTAAAAACAGAATAATGTGACTAAAACAGAATAATGAGACAAATCCTGGCATCGAGGGAGTTTTTACATGGTTTCTTTTCCTAACAGGGAAGAATGGAGCACAAATCCACTGCAGTTAACCAGCATTTCACCCAAAGAGGTCAAGTGAATACAATCCACTTGGATTAGTGCTGGGCACAGGCCAGGGACATTTGGTAATCTCACATCACGGGATTTTAGAGAAAGAACACTGAAAAATGCACAGTGTCCTGCTCCAGAACGCTCTTCCAGCCACCTGCACTTCAGGCAGTTCCTGAAGCAAGTGTGGTGCCAGTTTTCTATATGTTTGAATATCTTTCTTTAATTCCAGGAACACATTGTTTTCCTGTGTCCACAAACTTTTCCAGCCTGTGATGTACTTGTGGTTCCACAGCTTGTCTGCGTGTTTGATAAGAATTTCTTCAGCCTGAGAGGCAGCTGGGTTCGTTTGATGCCCTCTCATGTTCTCAAAAAAGATGATTATTCCACATCAGGCATGGTGAAATGGATGTCTGTCCTGTCAGCTTCCTGTTGCCTTGTGCTGCTTTCTTCCAGTTTCAAGAATTGCAGTGTTTGGTTACTTGTCTTGCCAACATCTGATTGATCTCATTACTGCTCCCTGCAATTTTTCCTTTTCTGCTCTTATTAAAGACAGAGGACTAAAAGTACTTGGAGCTTCAAGCTGGAAATTAACATGGATTTATACAGTGTCAGAATAAGGGTTTGACTTCTCCAGCCTTCCTTCCCTCTAATTGTTACTCTGTAAAAAACCTTGCAGGTACCCTCCTGTTACCTGTTTTTCCTATGCATTGGGTATTGTTAGTTTTAAAATTTGCTTTTCTAATGGTCACAGCTTACCCAGTCAGGGAAGGCATGTCTCTAACATGCACTGAAGCAAATCATCTAGATTAAAATGAGTTTCACAGGGGCAAAACTGGAGTTTAATGTCGCATAGCTAAATAAGGTTCAGTGATCATTTTGTGCAGAGGAAAAATTTCAAAATCAGCCACAGCATCTGGTTATTCTTGGGTTGTTTTCAGGGGATGTTTTTCATGCCATGATTAAGGCAGAGGAAACATTTCCATAGTTTTATGGCATGAAATCTGGCATCGGGGACCTTCATGTAGCAAAAGGGTTTAATCTCTTTTTAACCACTTAAACAGAAATTAAACACATCACTTCCAAACTACTCTGTTTGCCCACCCCTTCATCTGAGATTAATTCTGTGAATTTCAGGGTGATGGATAAACCTGAGAGCATTCAAACGTTCAGTGAGTTTAAATGCACGTGCCTAGAACATGCTGTTGGTTGTTGAAATGAAACCTGCACAAATTGCTCTTTTTATCAATAAACAGTTGCTGTAAATGCTTTTCAAAGCCACCCCTCCATGGTCCCTGTGCCACCACGAGGAAGAAGAAATGCTTGTGGTGAAGTTTTTAATCTGTTGGTCAAGCTTTTTGCCCCAGGAGTGATTAGAGATGGTGAAAAGCTGCCAGGAGGAGCAAATTCAGCCCTGTATCCTTGGTACTCCTTAATATTCATATTTTAGAGGCAGGATCCCTTCAGTGGGTCTGAAAAACAACTAACTGGAAATTATAGCATCCAATTGTTTCAATAGTGGCTTCTACTGTTGCTTTAAATTAAAATCACCCTGACACTCTCCATTGGCCATGGTGAGGGACAGACAGAGGACTGCACTCGCAGATTTGGACAAGAGACTGGCCACACTCAGTTTTCCTGAATTCTCATTTCTTTGCAGGAGATTTGAAAAGAAAACAATTTAACTAAATGCCCAGTCTCCCAGCAGAGTCAAGCTTTCCTTTGGTCACCTTAGGACAAGAGGAAATGGCACCAGGGTGGGTTCCAGTGGGAAATAAGGAACAATTTATTTCTCCTCTGGAGTGCTGGTGAAGCTTTGGAAGGGGCTGCCAGGGGAAGTGGTGGAGTCACCAACCCTGGAAGTGCTCAAAACCAAAATTCAGAAGGTGTGGCACTCGTGATAAGGATTATTGGGCAGGAGGGAGCATGGGAGAAGGTTGGACTTGAGGATCGTGGATCTTTCCCAACTTCTATTCTCTGATATCTCAGAATATTTTTATTCTGAGATTCTGTGATAACAGGGTCCAACATTGCAAGAAGTAGCTGGTCTCCAACATACACCAGTTAAAACTTCAAAGTGAGTTTTGGCTTGATTCTGGAATTGATATTTTCTATAATTTCCTATTTTTAAAATTTTTTTTCCCCCTAATGTCAATGCACCTTTTAATTGGAAGGGTTTAGTTTTTTGTGTTGTAACTCTTGTCTTCTACCCCCAGGCTGGAGAACCCACCTGGAGCTGCTGAGGGAAGCCAGGTACAGCCTGCCTACCTGGGGAATCCTCTCAGGAGCTCCCTGGCACGGCAGAGCAGCACTTTTTTTATTATTTATTATTAGCTGGAAAAGGGGATTCCTGAGGAAATGCTTTATCCTTGGCATGCCAGTGTCACAGCAAAGGAAATTGTTGGGTTTTTGTTGGTTTACAATTAAGAGTTAGACAGGGCTAAGGGATAAAATTTCAGATATTTCAGTATTTAATAAGGATTTTTTAATGGGACAATAATTTTTCAGGGTAGAATATGCCAAAATGCACACCCATGGTAAATCGTGTATATAAATTTAGGGACTTTGCAAATTAGCACATCTGACAAAGATTCTCTGTTGAGGGGTTTAAATGAATGATGTGGCATTCCTTTACTCTAAAGTATTCTCTTCTAGATGGGTTTAATCTTAGTTTACAGAATACGTTCTACAGAGGGTCCTGGTTTCTTAAATTAGCTCAAGGTTTTTTGGTTTTTAACTGTGAGGCTTCTGGGATGTTTGGTCCTCTGGTTTAGCAGGATATTAGGGCTGGGTTAAGGCATCAGGTTTAAAGAATTACAAGTATCTATGGTAGGAATATTGAGAATACATGAAGGTATATAAAGATAAAAGGCAAAAAATCCTCCTGGCATCAGCTTCACGTCAGCTGTGGAGGCACCACATTGTCATGGGCAGTCCCAAAGTGGCTTGGAACACCCCTCCCCTTCCAATACAGAGATTTCTCCATGGAAAAATAAGCATCTCAGGGGTTTTGGGGGTTTGTTTGGGTTTTTTCCCCAGGGCATTGGTGTTCAGGACGTTGATGTGAGCACTGCTTCAGCCTCTGCAGCTCCTCCTCCTGTTCCACAGCCTCTTTCAGCAATTTAAACAAAAAACAAAATAAAAGAGTGAAAGGGATCCTCATTTTGCTGCTCTAACTGGAAATTGTAGCCTCAAATTGTTTCGATAGTGGCTTCTACTGTTGCTTTAAATTAAAATCAGGCCGCATTAAAGGGTAAAATTTGTCCTTTCAAACTTCTGTGGACACAATTTTTCTGCCCTGCCTCAGCATGCAGCTGACCCAGGGTCACTGCATGGGAGTGTATCAGGCACAGCAGTGAAAAATTCTGGTTTGGAGTTGGCCAATTGCGTCACAAAGCATGTTAGTGTGACATTATCAGTAAATACAGAATTATTTCTCACATTCCTTTTTCTTTCTTTGAATTCTGACGTTCACAGTTCTCAGTTTCAGCGCTGCAAATGTGCAAGGTATGAACACGACTGCTATGAAAAAGAGAAACAAGGGGGGAACCTTCAGAAATGGTTTTGTAGACTTGGAAAAGGAAAGATCAACATTCACCCATTCACAGGGGATTTTTTTTTTTTTAATGATTTTTAAAAAAAGTTTAAAAAAGGGGGGTGGGATGGGGGAAGCGCCTTGGTTCTGATTGAGGTTTGCTTCTTTCCATAATCCCCAGGTGGATTCTGGCCTCTCTGGAGGCTGAATTCCATCCCTGAGCCCCAGGAAAAATGGATCATGTCCTGGTGTGAGCTGCACCATGCACATGAGGTCAGGGGGGCTGCAGGGGGGTCAGCCAGAGCTTCTTTTCACTTTCCCTTTGCACAGCGGGCTCAGGCACCGGCTGGTGACACACAGAGGTGCCACCAGATACTCAAACAAACATTGGATCCCATGAAAACCGTGCTGCCTTCTGTGCTCTTTGATTTGCTGAACTTTTCACAGGTGTCTTATTACGGCGTATTTCTGCTTTTGATGCATTTCCAAGCTGGCTCTTGGACATTCACTATTTTTCTTATTTTTTCTTTATTTGTTCTGTGGTGGGTTGGAGTTGTAGGCTGCAGGGGGTTACTACAGAAAAAATTGGGATATGACCAATTAAAGAGATTAATCAAGTTCTGTGGCTGCCTGCGTGTACACAGCAGATCTCACCTTCCCTTTAAGGTGCTGGTGTGACAGACATGTTTCACATTTCATATTTCACATTTCATATTTCATATTTCGACATATTTCTCCCAGGACATGATGTATTTGGTAGTTGCAATTGTTATATTTGGAAGTGACCTCCTTTAGCCATCAATACACAGTGAGAGTATCTGGATTTTGTTTATTTTCTGTGACCTGACCTACATAATAATACTTGTAATATATAAATATATATAATGTATAATATATAATATATAATGTATAATATATAATATATTATATATTATATATTATATATTATATATTATATATTATATATTATATTTTATATATTATATATTATATATTATATATTATATATTATATATTATATATTATATATTATATATTATATATTATATATTATATATTATATATTATATATTATATATTATATATTATATATTATATATTATATATTATATATTATATATTATATATTATATATTATATATTATATATAGTTTATAATAGATAATAGATAATATATAGTATATAATAGATAATAGATAATATACAACATACAATATACAACAGATATATAGTATATAGTATATAGTATATAGTATTTAGTATATACTATATACTATATACTATATACTATATACTATTAATATATAATATATATAATATATAATGTATTATATATTATGTACTAGAAAATATATAAAATATATTATAGATATATATATTATAATATATACAATATATATTATATAAAATATAATATATACTATATATATTATATAAAATATAATATATACTATATATATTATATAGTATATAATAAAAATATAAAATGTAATATGTAATGTGTAATATGTAATGTATTGTATATAATTTATAGTCTGTAATAGACTATGCCACCTCAGAACCCACCGAGGCAGCACAGGGGTTTTGTGGGTGTGAACAGGGTCTGTGTGATGATGCCTTTGGTCCTTTTAACTCAATATGATATTCAGGTTTGCTTTATCTTTCCTGGAAGTAGATTTCTTTTTTTTTTTTTTTTTTTTACTGTGTAGCCAAAAGCAAATGTGGCTGGTGAGGTTTACTTGTAGGGAAATTGTGCAGCTCCCTGGGGTGGCATGGTCCAGGTTTCTCCAGAAGTGACAAATCCTGAAATCTCCCTCTGCAGCACTCCTCACTGTCATTTCTGCCCAGGCCACTTTGCTCTGGTGAATCTCCAGGCCAAGTGGAGAAAATGAAATGGAAATGGGAAATCACAATTATCATGAGATTTTACTGCACCATGGAATTGCAGTGCTTTGTTCCCTTGGTTTTGTGCCTCTGCTGATTCCCCCTAAGTGACTGAAGAGTCAAAAGCAGTGGGTTGGGAAGGAGGAGGGGATACCTTTGATTTCTCCAGGAAGCTGAGCTGTCAGGCCAGGTTTTCCAGGGGTTCCCTCTTTTCCACTCTTTGCTGATGTTCCCTCACCCAGCAGAGGAAAATTCAGGGCCAGCAGTTCCCCTGATGCTCTGGATCCACAGCTCTGCATGGCTGACATGCTCCTGGAAACACATTCCTGGCTCCAATCCCTGTTCCCTCCTCTGGGCTGGCTGTAACTTAGTGATTAAAAGTCCTTTTTAGAAGCTGGGGAATGAACAATTAAATTTCATTACTTTCAAAGAAGGTGCAGAACCTCAGTCTGCTCTTATGTAGTGTTCAGATGGTAGTGTCTGCTTTGCTTTATCAAATAAATGAAAGTCCATATATGTGATAAAGGTCCTGAATGTCTGGGAAATCATCATGTCCCTTCAAAGTCTCCAGATCTGGGGTTTTTTACAGGTATAAACCAGACTCAGCTGCCTGCAGAAGTGTTGTACCCTTGCTGGGGAAAAGCAAGAGTGAGAGATCAGAAAATGTGGCCACAGTCAGGATCAGGCTGCAGGAAAGAAAAAATTGGTTTCTATTTCACGTTCCCATGCTTTACTTCCAGCTAGGATATGACAAATTAGGATTAAAGTTAATATTTGTGTTAAAATGCATAGGAAACCTGGCTGTATTTCCCACCTGTGACTGTTTGGGGTGTTTTATTCCCTGTAGTATGCATGTGGTACTGCCAGGAGAAGTGATTTAGAGAAAATGGCAAAGGGTTCTGAAGGTTATTTTGGGCTTTGCTGAAAGATAATATGCAATATTGTGACAAATTCTGCAAACAATGTCTTTCATCAAAGCTCTGTTTAATGTTCTCTTGGGTACTCGTGCTCATGACTTGAATGGGAGTCACAGATTACATAAAGAACAGTGGAATTTTCTCTGAGTCATTAAAAGAGAGTTAAAAAAAGGTTTGAAAGATAATATTTTTACAATTAGGCTTTTAAAACTTCTCTGTGAGTTCGTTTGCACTGAGGTCCGTTCCACCCCTGAAACCCTGAAACTGAAATGCTGAAATTCAACAGAGGCAGGGAGTCAGCTTGCAATCTGGGAAAATATTTCAGAGTGAATCAGGGTGAAAAGTCAACTTAAAAGCTTTACCAGGATTCCTCCCCAAAGATGATTTCACATGAAGATTGCTTTTAAGTGATTTTTTTAATTTTTTTAAAGGTAGGAGGAAGGATGGTTGTAGTTGATTACACTAACCCAAAGAATTTGATGCTGAAATCAAGACGGGCTGAACCAGGGTGACCCAACAGGATACTCTGCTGTGATGTGATTGCAGTTAATTTCTTAGAATACATTTAAAATAAGTTTTTAATCTGGTTGTAATGGAATGAAACCCCAGGATTTAGCTGTTGGGAGGCGCCTCTTGCAGTTTTGAATTAGCTGTTCTTATTGAACCAGTGATTTTAAATGCCAAGAAGTTCTTTTTGCTACTTGATTCCCTGTGCTTTGATCCCTCTCCAGGGCTGCAGTAATTTGGATAAATCTGTGTTTGGAGAGAGAGGTTTCTGAGCATCCAACACATGCCAGAGTCTCCCTCATGAAGGGACTCACAATGGTACAAACAGCAAAGGAAAAAGCTTAATTCTGGTAATTTTATTTCAGAATGCAAAGCAAATAGAGAGAAATCCATGTAGAAGAGTGCCAGCTTCATAAATTCTTGCAATTGTGCTCTGCAAAGCTGGAAATGGAAATGAAATTGTGGGTTTTGTTCTTTACCGTATTTCAATGCTGTTTATAAATTTTGTAGCTGAATTTGCAAGTGAATGGGGAGGGGAAAAAAAAGGTGAAAAATTGCTATTTGGGCAACTTGGAAACTCAGCTTGATTTCCTGAGCATCAAGCTGTTTTGGTCAACCTTCATTTATTATTTCTGAAGTGTCAGGGAAGTTCAATAAGCAAAACAATCCTGCAGTTTAACATAAATTCAAAAGAATGTTTCTAATTTCAGTGGCTTTGTGCATTGGTAGTCAATAGAGACCAGATTTCAAATTGATATAGAAGTGCTCATAATTTTAGTTGGCTGAGAAAAAAGGATCCTGACTTCTAAGTTGTCTGCAATTGCCACATTGCCTGGGGGGAGATAGAGCTTTCCTTCCTGGAGACTGATGGCGTTCAAAAATTCAAGACATTTAAGTCCATGGGAGTTTTGCATGTTTAATAATAATATTGCTTCCAATCAGAGGAAATTGAGATGCAACGAAAAAGTCCCCTGCGTTTTCCATGCTACAAAAAAAAATCTGTTTCTGTTCAGAGAGCTGCTCTGAGGGGTTCTCACTGAGGCTCCACAGAAAGGCAGGATCTGAATAAGCAACCCAGAAATAAGTTCTGTTTGGGAAACTGATTGAAGTAAGTTTTATATGGGAAACTTATTGAAATTATTGCAAATAATCGTATTTGTACAGCAAATAAACTTACTTTTCCAGAGGACTCTGGACAGCCTTAGGATTTCACTGATCCAGAAGCTGGTTTTGATATAGAGATGGCTTCTCTTTTATTCCTCATGTGTAGCTTTTACCTTGTCTAATTGTCTGGCCTTGATTTCTTGTGCTTGCTCTGATTTTCCACATCACCAAAGGAGACTGGAGTTGCCTGTGAACTCCTCTTTGGTCTTTTCTGGGCATCAGGCTGTTGTATTATACACAGTAAATTAGTTATAATCTCAGGGGTAAGCTCTTATTTGGATTTTGATTTTGGCCCAAAAGTGAGATTTCTGCTTTTACATGGAATTGGAACATTTGTTCACATGTGGAGTTAGCAGGAAAGTGATTTCCCTCTTTGGGACCAAAGCATGGTCCCAGACAGGGAAGTTTCTGATCTAAGTTTTTGATCTAACAGGGGAAGTTTTTGATCTAAGAAGCTGTAAATTCTTAGATCAAATCCTTATAAAGTCTGGGGGCTGGATGCTGGTTTTTTTTGTTTGTTTGAGGTTTTTTGTTTTGGTTTTTCTGGTGGGTTTTGTTTTTGTTTTTTGGGGGTTTTTTTTTGTTTGCTTGTTTTTGAGGGGTTTTTTGTTTGTTTTTTTTTTTTGTGTGTGGTTTTTTGTTGTTGTTGTTGTTGGTTTTTTTTAATCCTTGTACTGTTTTTACAAAAAGATGGTTCTCCCTTTGTTTGATTTTTGTATGAGCACGAAGGATGCAGAACTGCAGACACAGAGTTCACCAGCCCTAGATGCTCTCTGAGTAAAACACCATTTTCAGGCAAAGCAAAATGAAACCCGAGCTGCAGCTCACTCAGGAGAGAGCAGATGACATTTCTGAGTTTTTACAGCAGACACAGTTCTTGGTAATTCCTGTCTTTTATCTGCAACACCCAGAACCTTGACCTAAAAGCAAAAAGCAAAATACATAATCAACATTGAAGGAGAGACTGGCTGCAGCACAGTTCAAGGGTGTCTTTATTTCCACTGCTTGCAGTTCCCTGCTGCTTTAAACTCTGCTCAGAATTAATCATTTGAACTTCAGCTTTCCAGGTGAGATGTGTGCCTCGGGCTGACTGTAATTATGAGCAAAATACCTGCTTGGGTTCTCTTTTTCCAAACCCAAGAATGAATAAAACCATATTATTTTGTTCTTGCTGGAAGGAATCCTGGCAGATATTTCTCTGAGAAGTTGCAGCAATCTGAGTGCTGGCAGAAAAGCTCCTTTCATGAGGCACGTTTTTTGAAAAGCCTTTATTAATTATAAGCATTTTAAAGAGATTATAAGTATAACTCTGGAAGTGATGGAGATACTTGTCCATGCTGGACTTGGCAAAGACAAGAACTTGGCAGGACTTCCATCGGAATATCACCTGTAATCTCCTATACAGCTGGGTTTTGGTTAAACAGAAGATAAAATGAAGGGCAGACTCTCCCCTGTGCTTCCTTGATGTGCTCCAGCACCATGGAAGGGACTGCTGGATGTGGATGGTGATGTCAAAGTGCAAAAAAAGTGTTGAAAAGGAGCCCAGGAAGGAGGGGATGGAGGTGGGAAAGTGAGATGGTGAAAGGGAAGTAGGATCTGGAAGTCAGTGGGTAAGAAGGGATTAGGAAAGGAGTGGGAAAAGTGACTCAGCTCCAGAATGGGCAACAAAAAGGCTGGACCTGCCATGGTATGGAAGAGGAGAAATGTGGATGGTGAGGATTAAAGGTAGATGGGGAAAAAAAAATATCAGAGCACTGGGCACAGAGATGTGACAGAAAAAGGAAAATGAGAGGCACCTGTGCTGAGGAAGAGAAGAGAGGAAAGGGAATTGTGCTGAGCCCAGACCTGACAGACCCAGTGGGAGCAGGGAGCAGCTGCATGTGGAAAGGGAATATGGGCACTGGGCAGAAGTGAAAAGCTGTGATGACCCAGAGGGTGGGAAGGGAGAGGGTGAGCTGCAGGGCAAGGAAGGTGCTCAGGGATTCAGAGGGCCCCAGCACAGTGACTCACTCACACAGAGATGGGAGGTCATGTTTCCAACTTGATTTCCCCCCCCAGGTCTGAGCCTTATCAGAGGTTCTTCTTGGAGAGTGGGGGTAGACTGCTGTTATTAATTATGCTTTAATCAGAGGCTCAGACTGCTTTAATAAACCCTTCCTCAGCCCATCTTTGAGCACACAACCTGGCTGATGTTATTTTACAGCAGGTTTGTGCAATGCACAGGTGATTTGATACTGCCCAGGTTCTGGCTGTGAAATACCCCTTTAGAAATTCAGTGTAATAAAACCAGAATGCCTTCTTAATCATGTTAGAAAGGAAAACACTGGAAAGTCTCTTGTATATCAAGAAGGAGGGTGGGTAACTGCTGGTTTCAGTGAGGTCCTAGCAGGAGCTGGCACTGTGGCAACACGTAGTCACATACTGGTTATGGGTGAAATGTAGTCCACTTAAACTGGAATTTAAAATAAATAACAGCAGAGAAGAGAGGAGAGGAATAATGGCAGAGAGGGGCTTGTATAAACAACTTTCTTTATAACCAATTTGTATTATTACATTTCAGCTGAACAACAGATACGTTCCAGGTTTGTGGGCTTTTTTCCTGGGTACAGAAACCAGACGTTTTCTAAAGTAAAGCATTAATCGTGCTTATTTACTCCTATGGTGACAGTGCATGTTCAAACAATGCATCTTTGTTTTCCTTTTCCAGAGATTTATTGAGGCAGACAACTGCTAGTGACTCTCAGGAGCCACTCAGGGAGTCAGATTCACAGCACAGACTTGATGAGGAAACCAGTGGTCTGTTCTGGTGGTCCCTGGAAAAAGGAGAATGGTTCCACAGAGGCCATGGGAGGCATAAGAAAGTGAAATTGTGTCATTTGGTTTTTTCCCCAGAATTTAAACGTGGTTCTTTTGTTTGTGGTCCACCACGAGATGAATTCGTTTTGATATCAAACTGTTTTGGTTGGGTTTAGAGTTTTTTTAAAATTGTTTTTCCTTTTTTAATTTTGAGAAGTTTGTTACACTCCTCCTCACCCAGCAAGAGCATTTAACAGTTTGATTGAATCCCTAATGTCTAGACTAGTAATCCTGTCATCTGACAGTCTATCCCAAATTTTAGCCTGTGTTTTGAGTGCTGAGCACTGGCAGCAGCTGGGGAGGAATGAGAGGAATGGGACCAAGGTAGGAGGAAGCACAGACAAGTTGGGATATTGCAGACAAAATATCCCAAGATATTGCTCATTTTTTATCTCGGGACAGGAATTTTTTCTGCCCTCTCTCTCCCTTCCTTTCCCTAGTAGGTGTGCACCCTAATGGGGGTAGGGCTTCCTTTAACATCATTTATTCTGCTGAGTAGCAGACCCAGGACACAGGTAACTGATTTTTTCAGGCCAGATTTTCAGATCCAGATGGCTTTGGCGACATGGGTGATGAAAAATTCCCAGAGACACAGATATCTATCACCAGTATAAGAAATATGCAGGGGGAGGAGTAGGTGAGATGGCCAGATGAGACCCATCTCCATGGCAGTGGAGTGGTATTTTCTACTTGTGCAGGTGCAGTTTTATCAGTGTTTTTATTTATTTTATTTTATTTTATTTTATTTTATTTTATTTTATTTTATTTTATTTTATTTTATTTTATTTTATTTTATTTTATTTTATTTTATTTTATTTTATTTTATTTTATTTATTTTTTTATTTTAATTATTTTATTTTATTTTATTTTATTTTATTTTATTTTATTTTATTTTATTTTATTTTATTTTATTTTATTTTTTACTTTATTTTTTAAAATGAAATTTAATTTAATTTTACTTTATTTTGTTTTATTTTGTTTTGTTTTGGTTTACTTTTATTTTATTTTTTATTTTATTTCACTTTTTTTTAATTTTATTTTTTATTAATTTATTTTTATTTTATTGTATTGCATTTTATTTTTATTCTACTTTATTTTATTTTATTTTATTTTATTTTTAAAATTTAATTTAATTTTATTTTATTATTTAAATTTATTTTATTTTATTTTATTTTATTTTATTTTATTTTATTTTATTTTATTTTATTTTATTTTATTTTATTTTATTTTATTATCATCAGTATTATTTATTTAATTTTCATCTGAGTAGCCTGCAGAGGCAACCTCTTCCATTTTAAGGAGAAAAAAAGAAAATGACAGTAAGAATTAAGCTGGGATGAGCTGTGCTGAGTGATTGGACAGCCGTGCTGTTTCCCTTTGCTACTCCAGCTGAAAACCTTGGTGTGGGCTGTGGAGCCTGCCCTGGGGTGAGTGCAAATCCAGCACTCAGAGTCAGCTCGGTGGGTGGCAGGAGATGGGCAGGGGAGGCTGCAGGCAGGCTGGGTTTGGCTCTCCCAGGTGATTCCCAGGGAACAGCAAAGCCCCCCTCTCCACCTCTCCAGGAAAGGTGCTGTCATCTCCCAGCAGGAGCTGGAGCAGCTCCCATGGAGCTGGTCCAGGAAAGGGCAGGAAATGGCTCAGGGTCAGGGATGAGCTGCACCTCCCCAAAGAGCCAGCAGGAAAGTTCCCTCTGCTGACATCACAAGAAAATCCACAGCCCACAGGACATCTAAAGCAGGTTTTCCATTTTTCAAAGGAGGATATTACTGCTAATGCAATAATCGCCTCTGGCTAGTTCCCTTTGAATTCCTTTGTTTTTTTGTTTTGGTTTTATTTTTTTCAGTCAGACAAGTTAATTATTTCAGCATTTAAATCATGGAGTGGTAACAAGCTCTCCATGACATGCAAGTCTTTACTGTAACATACCAAATGTGAGCAATGGTTTTTTTCCTGATAAAACCAGGCTTCTCTCTTTGCTACAGTTTTCCATCAGATTAATGGCTTGCTTAGAAATCTCATGGGTCTGATTATCGGCAGCAAGATTATGATTTCACATATTCCTTAACCATAAAACCAACTTAGGTTGAGTTTTGGAGAAACTACAAAAATATACAAAATGCTTGGAGTAACACTAGTGTCCTTAAAGCAACTTTCCACCATCAAAAATGTATTATTTATCCTTTATTATTATTATTATTATTATTATTATTATTATTATTATTATTATTATTATTATTATTATTATTATTATTATTATTACTATTATTATTATTATTATTATTATCATTATCATCATCATCATCATCATCATCATCATCATCATTATCATTATCATTATTATCATTATTATTCCATAGATTATAATATAATATATACCTTACAATATAATGTAATATTACATATAATAATATTATGCACATTAATAATATACATAAAATTGTTATATCCTATAAGAAAACCATAATGTTATATCCAATACTATAATGTTTTCATCATATATTTTATCATACAAATATTATTTATGCACAATAATAAATCCCAACAATGCATTATAAAAGAGGTCTTTTTCTGGCTGTCTTTGGTACTCAACATTGGTCTTAATGTGCATTACCTGAAAAGCAAAAGGAGAAAAAATTTGTCCTTCAGGCAACTTTCTGTAGGAAAAACACTGCTAGCAAAGTATGAATAAGTCAATTAAAATATTTAAAATACTTTAATTTTGAATTTTCTCTCTACAAAAAAAAAAATAAACCACTAATTTTTATTTGCTACATTTTTCTGTAAAACTGGTGCTGCCTACAGAGAGAATTTGAAATTAATTCTCTTATCACACAGAACAGCACTCAAAGCCTAGTGTTAACAATGATTTTTAAAAGTTTTAAATTCTTCTGAGTGTGGTGAAATGAGTGACAGACCCTACTGGTATAACTGCAACCCTGGAAATATTTTGTTTTATTTTCCTCTGAATCACATACAGAGAGGAGTTACTTTCCCTCCCTCCCACGTTAGTCCCAATAAACTTTAAAAGCTTCCTGTTCTGATACTGTTGAGCTGCTTGGGCTTAGTCCTGGGTAATATTTACCTGGTTTAGAGCTTTTTCTGAAGGCTCTTAAATGCTACATCTCAGGTCCTATTGCATGTATTTAATTTGAAGCTGTTCCCTGGGCCTCAGGAGCCTGACAGTGAAATTTTTAGTCACCCTGAGAGTAATGAGGAATTGTCTAATCATTTTACATTGCTAATGTTTGTGGTCCCTATTTGCCCATGCCTCTTCTGTCTCAGCTGAGTGGCACCCAACAGCTCCCCAGCTTTATTTTGGTTTGGTAGCCTGGCCCCAGGGAATTCAAACCAAAATTGAAATAATTTGGTTTGGTAGCCTGGCCCCAGTGAATTCAAACCAAAATTGAATTATTTTGGTTTGGTAGCTTGGCTGGAAGTGAAAAGGTCCTGAGAAGGTTTCCAAGCCCTTTATGTGCAAACCAGAATTTGATGTTTAACCTGGAAAGGGAGAGGGCTGTATTCTGGCCCTCCTCTAAGGAATGATGCCCTCTGTTCTGCTGTATTTGGGTTAAAAAGGCACAGTTCTGTGACATCCATGCTGTTTGCATAATTCTGAGTTTATGTTTCAGGTATTTTTCATCTGGTGATAAAGACTGATGAAGAGGCAGTGTGCAAGATTTCTGTTTTTACCCTCAGCTGGCACAGCCCTTGTCAAATGCAGGAATTTCATCCCAGACCAGTGAAAACTTGGAAAAATGCTCAGCTGGAAGCAGTGTGGAAACCTGGGTTTTCCTTTGGGAAAAGCTGATTTATTGTGGAGGTAGGTGAGCCCAGAGGACTCCCAGTCTGAGGGGGCTTGTGGGGGCTGGACAGAAGAGAATTCCTGAGCCCTGAAAAGCTTGGGGAGCTCCTGCTGCAGACTTTGGATGGTTGGGAGTAATAAAAGGAAGTGATAATGTAAGTAAAGTAATAAAGTAAGTAAATAAAGTATGGTAAGTAAAGTAATAAAAGGAAGTAACAAATAGGAAGTAACACAAAGGAATGATTGTCTCTGGGGCTGGAGGATCCATGGGATCTGTGGGATTGCCATGGAATCTGAGGATCCAGTTTGGATCCAAAAGTTCTCCTAAAAAAGCCATTTTCTAGGTCCAGCCATAAATATTTTCACCGGGTTGTAGGTGCTTACTATAAATTCACTCTATGTAACTGATTCTTCAGGAGATCTTACAGCTGTTTGAGGGATTTAACCTTCATTGTTTTGTAACCTCTGACAGCAATTTTTACACCTAATTGTTCTGAGGTTATTGTTATAATAACCAGAGTGCAGGGAGAGGTAAATCACTCTCAAATCCACATCCAATTCCTCCCCTTGATCTGTGTGTGAATATTTTCCCTAAGTCCTCTGGACTGAACCTGGTGCCTCTCATGACACTAAATTTGCAAGAGGAATTTGCATTTGTGATTTTTGAGACACACATTTAAGAGGAAGATTTTTTTAAAATACATTTACATATATTATTAAGATATAAATGTATTTTGGTTCTTGATAGAGTCATGATTATTCCCTGCCCCAATCAATAACGAACATACACAGTAAATCAGTAATTTATTTAATGGTTTTATAAACCCTTTGATTAGCTCAGCACAGCCTTGCAAGTACAGTTCATGCTTGTGGTGGCTGGAATGGCCTAAGGGACAAATTTCACATTAAAATTGATTTTTTTTTGTCCTAAAGGTAGAATAATCATCAAAATTCTTGGTGCAAAACTGTTTCCTTTGCATAAAGAACTTCAGGATAGTTATTTGCAGATGGACAAAACCCAGTGATGGGTGAAGGAACCTATTTATTCCACAAATATCAGTAAAATCACCCAGTGTCTCATGGGACTGCAGCATTTTGGTCACTCTGACTTGCAGAATTCCTCTCCTATGGGTTTAAGCTTATTTTAGGTTTGCCGAGGTGAATCCATCACAGATGAGGCTGGGGTGTTAAGGGCCCAACAGTCTCCCTCCTGCAAAACATTTTCATTTAAAAATGAAATGACAGAATGTGTACTCACATATTTCAAAAACCTGTAGGGAAAATGGTGAGGGTTTTCTTGGTTTGTTTTAGTTTGGCTTGTTTTGGGTGGTTTTTTTGATGGTTGTTTTTTTGTTGCTGCAGTTTGGTTGGGTTTTTTCCCCCAAACTCTACAACAGAGTGCAATTATTGTAGGAAATGGTACTAAAGCTCATGCAAAATTATTTTGGAGGGGTTTGGTGCAGGCAGAGCACACTGGCTCACCTGGAGCCACCACACAGAACAGCAGAGCAGGAGCTTTTCCCAAGCAGGGAGAGTTCTCCTGTGGACACTGATGCTGGGAAGGTTGGGGAGGAGGTGGGTTAGGGCTCCACATGCTGCCTCTGCTGTGGGTGGGTGTCAGCTGGGACACCAGAGACAGGGCCTGGTCTCTGCCAGAAATAAAAAGAAAAAAAGCAGTTTACTAAGTTTTAGGACAGGAACGTGCTGGTGGCACTTTACAGACACATCTTTGGGAACCTGCAGTGTCAGGCTGAAAGATTTAGCTGAGGGCGTGTATTTGTATTTTATTTTTTATTTGTCATCTGTCAGAGCTGGGGCAGCTCTCCTCTGTTCATGGGGCATTTTCATTATCTCTCCCACAGCCAACCCTCCCTCCAGGAGATCTCTGCTGTCCATGGGCCATTCATTATTAATTACCTTCTGTCCGTGCCCACTGAGTGTCCCTGCAGGGCTGATCAAATTCCATCATCCCATGGGGAGATGCTGTGCCCAGGGCAGGAGCCAAGCATTCCTACCTGGATACAATCTGAGGGTTGGGACAGCACGGCAGCCTTTGCCCCCTGCATTCCCAGAGGAGCAGCTTTCTCCTGCCCTGCATTCCCAGAGGGAGAGCAGGCCCATCTCCAGCAGCCCTGCAGCTGCAGAGGAAAACTCCCCCTTGTGCAGGATCCTGCTGCAGCAGAGCCACAGCTGGCACTGCAGGAGGGCTGAGCCCCCCTGGGATGGGACTGTGCCACCACCCTGGGATGGGACTGTGCCACCCCTGGGATGGGACTGTGCCACCACCCTGGGATGGGGCTGTGCCACCACCATGGGATGGGACTGTGCCACCACCCTGACACACAGAGGGTCAGGGCATGCTCTGACTCTGGCAGTGGTGGTTTTGTGTATTGTTAATCTTCCTGGTAAAGAACTGTTATTCCTGCTCCCACATCTTTGCCTGAGAGCCCCTTAATTTCAAATTACAATAATTCATTGGGAGGGGATTTGCAGTTTCCATTTCAGGGGAGGCTCCTGCCTCCCTCAGCAGACACCTGGCTTTTCACACCTGCTCAGCTGAGAGCAGCTCAGGGCCCAGCCCTGGATCCCTGCTCTGCTGGAGCTGCCTGGAGGTCACCCCATTCGCATTCCCACATCAGGGAATATCTCTGTGGAAAGGCTGCTGCAGACAAGGCACGGATTTGCAGTGTAAATGTTATTTTGAGCAGATACCCTAATTACCATTGATGGGCTTAGCCCCACCAATCCCTCTAATCCCTCCTAAAACTGCTCCTGCTCTTGGTCTCTGTGACATCCTGTGGCAGTCAGTATCACAAATATAACACCGTGTGACAAAACCAGAACAGACAAAAATCTTGTCATTGTGTTTGTTTTTTTTGGGTTTTTTTTAGCTCTTCTGAGAAGTTTTACATTTTCTTGCCTGATAAATTCCCTAAGTGACCTCTCTAACAACTTACATTTGTGACATGTCCCTCAGCAAACACTTCTTTCCCAGGGATTTAAAAACTAAAAAATTACAGCAAATCATTAGATGCTCATCCTTAAATGTCACAGTTTGCTGATGAGCACAGCAGTGCTGGGTTCACAGTGGTGGACTCAAAGACCTTAGAGGCATTTTCCCATCCTAACAGTTATATCCCTGCTATATTATTATTAAACAATATATTAAGTAATAATTTAATAATAATATTTAATACATTAATATTAATTATATATATTTACTACATTAACACCATTAATATCATAAGTTAGACTCTTATATATGTATATATGATAATACTATGAAATTAGCATTAATTGCTAGATTAGTAGCAAAATTAGCATTATGTGCTAGATTAGCAGCTCATATAGATGATTTCAAGGTTATAATAAAGCTTTTTGCATGATACTTGTTTCTGCAAGGAGCCCTCCATGTAGTTGTCAGTTTAAGTAACATTTGAGGACTTAATAACACACTTCGGAAGAATCAGTTCTGAGCTATCCCTGAATTCATTCTGTAGCTTATAAACATTTAATCTTGCTTTCCAGTTCTTCCTTCTATTGGGAGTTTATTAAAAACAATGAGACATGCCAAGCTCTCCCATTACAAAGTCAGTAATAAAATGTTCTAAGTCCATCGTTGTCACTCCCAAATAATTCAGTAAAATGGGAAAGGAAAACTTTTTTTGGTGAATTTCACTTTGCAATACTTTGCAAAGTGTCTCTCTTTGGAGACACTGCTTTTCTAAAAAAGAAATGAAACTGGACTAATGACTGTAACTGAGATTGCATTTCTTGTCAAACAAAAAGGAATCAAAACATGAGGAGATGCAAAGACACCTCAAAGTTCCAGCCTGCTTTTTAGCTCCACAGATCCCTTCTTGTTCAACAGCCTGTGCTTAGGTACAGCAAATCATCCTGATTTGGGCAGAGAAACTGGGAATTTTTTGTAAAAAAAAAAAAAATAAGAAGATGGGAAATTTCTGTCTGTAATGACATCTTATGTTTAAACTTATGGGCTCTTTTGCCACAGGAGAGATGCCTGAAAAACAACTGCAATCCATATTTAGCAAGAGATGGTGCCTGGAAATATTCCAGTTCTTTGCTTGCTATCTACCCACTACAGGAGGAGAGTAGAGATTCCCTTTTCCCGCCACATACTAGAAAAAGAAATTTAAAATATTGCAGTATTTTCCCTGTGATCTTAATAACAAATAAATAAATTTGCATGCAAACTTCAAGAAACCAATGCTTGGCTTGTCTTTTGTAAAAAGTGCTCAGATAAAACCCTTTTAGAGTTTTAAGTGATACTCAGTGAATAGATATTTCTAGGTGAAGGTTGGCTTTTACAATAACATAAGGGGAGGTTTTCTTTAATGAGGAAAATGACAAATGCCATCATTTGGTGTTAAAGCTTCCTGCATTTCCCTGGAGATGATTTCTTTTCTGTCATTCCCTTTGACAGTTTTTCCTTGGGTTGATGTTGCATAACTACATCACTGGGGGGAAAAGCAGCCCCACAAGCTTTTTAAAATTTGTTTGTTTGCATGTCTTTGTTGGTTTTTTTTTGTTTTTTAATAGCAGTAATATACTTTAGGGTCGAAAATACAGTCTGCTTTATAGAAAAAGAGACAGAAAGTGTCTAAAAAGTACAACACACAGAAGAATCCATATGTTATTATCTTCCTGATATGTGGGGTTTTAAGACTTATTGTTGTGCTGTTTTGGAGATGAAAAAATTAAGTTTTCTGCCATGAGCAGTGAATTGGGAGCTGGGGAAATATGCTCTCTGATTGCCCTGATTATGGATCAATTTTGGGTAAAGAGGCTCCCATTCCTGCTGTGCATAAAAATGTTCCTCTCCAAGAGCTCAGGACCTCTCCTGTGAAGATTTTAGAGCAGGCCCAGAGTGGCTGCATTGTTCAATATCTGAGCCTTGCATTTCAGTGGGAGGTTCAAAGTGATTAAAAAAATCACTGATTTTTTTAATGTAGGTTTTAATGTTGGGTTTGGATCTTCTTTTTGGAGCAGCTCTGGGCAGGACTCGGACGGGGAGGCCTGAACATGCAAAATCCCACCTGGAAAGGTGATGGGTGAGTTAATGCCAAAGACATAAGCAAAGGGTGACAGGAAACATGAGCAAGGTTTCATGTATGGACCTTGCCAGTACCCCCAAGAAATAAGCTCAAGCTGTGGGTTTGATATGGATTAATATTTCAGCCCTGCAATAGTCCAAAGGTCTTCAGCTCCAGGGATTCCATTTGTGCTGTATCAAAGGCAGAAGTCAACTGAAAAACGTTAGATCTGGGCTAAAGTTGAAATCTAAACAGTCACAGAGTTGATTGGGGCTGGAATTGGGAGTTGTGGCTGGAGGCAGTGTTCACCTTTAAATACAAATTCTCTTTCAGTACAACACACACACACACACAGACACACAAAAAAAAGTGAGACACAGCTGAGAAAGAAGCTGCAGCTGAATGAGAAACAGATTTGCAGCTAGCACAAATGAAATTAAGGGGATATGGGTGCAAGCCAGCCAATGTGTTCTGTTGTGAGACAAAATGCTTAATTTCCCATTTGTGATAACACCGAGGAGCTGAACAGGGCTGTGCCATGAATGTTCCTTCACACAGCACTGATTGCCAGGAGCTGGCAGTGCATGAAGCCTTCCCACTGCAGGCTGCTTCCCCAAAAACCTCCTACCCCTCTGCCTTGACATTGCAACAGCCTCTTGAAAACTGTCAGGTACGCCTTGAAAAAAACAGAAAATACTGGGATTTTTGCATTTCCGTGTATTTAGGATGCCAGCCACAACATGTGGGCAATTTGCAGTAAGAATTCTGCATCTCTTTTAGCAGTGGGTGCCTTGAAGTATCAGATTATAAAGGGCAGAAGTAGAAATATTTGTTCTAAATATAAACATTGTTGGACTTTTAAACTGGTAATTTTTAAGTGGTAGAGATTTACCTAGCCCTCATTAAGGAGATAATTAGCTTTCAAGCCTTAACTAAGAGCAAAGGTTGATATCTACTTCATTTTCTTACTCCTGTTTTCTACCCCTCCCTCCATGTTATTCCAACTACTTTTTTTTAATTACTAATCAGTGATTAGACCAACTGGATTTGATGTTTAAACCACACAGGGTTAAAAGTATAGCCTCCCTTATATTTCTGAACTTTCTTCCATAAAAATCTTGAGGAAGATGATCTCTAATTTCACTTCCTCAGCATGAAAAGCAAAACATCTGGTTGTCTTAGTTTCCCACCCCAGCAGCTGACTTTCAAGACAGCAAGTAAGCAATGACATGCTTAAGATTAAAATACAGAAATCTGCTGTGTTCATGTTGGCATGGGAGAGCAGCAGTGCAACGGGGGAAAAGCACCAAGTTTCTATCACACTCATAATTACAGAGCACAGATAACAGCCTGCAGTTAGCACTTTAATATACCCTGGCCCCTGCTCTGTTTTTTCTGGCCATTGCCAATGGGAAGGGGATGGAAGCAGCTGGCTGGGGATTCCCCTGCAGTGAGCAGAGCCCAGCTGCTGCTCTGGGGTTTTTGTGTCCCCCTCCTCTCACACACAGACCCCAGACACCTGCCCGTGGCAGGGATGGTCAGGAGGGACCCACCAGGAGGGGACTTCAGCAGGAATTTGGCCAGAACACTCTGGAAATGAACATTTCCATGTCCACAGAACCCCCAAAAACAGTGAGCTTGGGATGAAGCTCCATGTCTTCCATGCCTTCCACGTCCTAGCCAATATCTGGGCCCAGCAGAGGATGTGACTCTAAATTTTCTCCCTTCGTTTTTGGTTGAAAGTTGGACCAGACGGTCTTGGAGGTCTCAATAATTCTATCATTCTTTTCTATTACCTGTTCCACCCACTTGTGCAGTGGAATTAAGCATTTTTCCCATTTTTTATTAATTTTCCATGTTCTCTTCATGGCCAGTATTATTATGATGATAGCTATAAGGGGATAATCATCCTATTTTGATTTATTTGTAATGCAGTTCAGCCAGGACAGCTCATACTTCACCTGTGTTCAAAACCTTTCAGACAGAAATTAGGGATGGACGAGTGGTACAGATGTTCCATTTCTTTTGTGCAATAGCTGTAAATTTTTAAAAAAGTTGAGCTGGGATCCTCTCAGTGATCTCTTCTGAGCTATTCCTCACTGACTAAGGTCTTGAATATTTAAGGTGAGATTCTGCTACACATGCTTCTCCACAGAAAACGTGGCTGCTGCAGGACCTGTGGCTCTGTGGAGAAGCCAATCCTCTGGAGAGGGCTGGAAAACTCAGAGAATCGTAATTTTCAGGTAGGAAGTGACCTCTGGGCCACCCCTGAGGCTGTAACAGCTTTCCCCAGGATTTTGGCAGACAGATTCCAAGGCTGGAGGTGCTCCAGAGGGCCCGTTCCAGTGTGGGGCTGCACCCACAGGGAAGGGACTTCTCCTCTCTCAGACCCTGGGGAAGGGTCTGGAGCCCCAGCAGGGCCGGGGGAGCTGGGAAGGGGCTCAGGCTGCAGAGAAGGAGGCTCAGGGGGCCCTTGTGGCTCTGCACAGCTCCTGCCAGGAGGGCACAGCCGGGGGTGTCACCACGATGTTTCCTGAAAAATCCCCTCACCGGGATTTCTTCTCCTGGGAAGCTTCAGCCTCTCCTTGCTGTGCTTCTCTGGATGTGATTTGGAGAATTGATTACCCAGCATGTGAATTGTTTTTAATTAATGGCCAATCCCAGTCCAGCTGTGTTGGACTCTCTGAGTCTGTCATGGGTTTTATCATTCATTCTTTTTTAGCTTTCTGATGTCTCCTTCCTCTTTCTTTAGTATATCATTTTCCTTTAATGTAATATCATACCATAATAGATCAGCCTTCTGAGCCCTTGGAGTCAATTCTCACCCCTCCCCTCGTCCTGGGGACCCTCCCAGCACCGCACCGGGGGTCGGGCTGTGCTCAGGGAACAGGGACAGGAGCAGCGGGAACGGCCCCAGGCCGGGCCAGGGCAGGCTCAGGGTGGGCACAGCAGGAATTTCCCCATGGAAAGGGGGCTCAGCAACTGCCCTGGCACTGCCCAGGGGGGTTTGCAGTGCCCAGCCCTGCAGGTGTCACCTGGAGGTGGCACTCGGAGCTCTGGGCTGGGGACAGGGTGGGGATGGACACAGCTGGGACTCCATGGCCTTGGAAGTCTTTTCCACCCTCGATAATTCTGATCTTGTAGCTTCCCAGAAAGTCCTTTTGGTCTCTTCTGGAGTGGAGGCTATTTCTACACTCATGGGGCCCTCTCTCAACTTCCAAGAGCTCTCAAAAACGACAGAGAGCAGCCTTGGGAGGGCATCGACTTGGATGAATGTGCTGTCACCCATCCCTTCTCCAGCTCCCCCCTTCACCAGTGAAGGGATAACACAGGAATTAATACAGGGAGGGGCTGGTCTTCGTGTTCCACAATACAGCCAAAGAGCCTGCACTTATCCATCATAAAACTCTGTATTTCAAGAGCGTTGAGTGGCAACAGGAATAAATTTGTCTACCCTGCTCTGGTTTATTTCCTTATCTTGCTTATATGTGTGATAATCCAGTCACTCTGAAATTCTACAGGCTCAAGCAAGTAATTTATTCATTGTTTTGCTCTTCCTCCTTTCCCACGTGAATGGTTTCTCAGTTATAAAAATGAGACGTGAAGGCTTGTCTGGCTTTGCACTGATTTCTGCAGGTTCTTACCCCCACAGCTGATGGTATTAGCAGTGAAAATAAGATTATTACTAATGATTTTGGTAGCTTTAACATTATGCATCCTCCTGGATGTGCCAGTACACACCAGTAGACTTTGTACTCCATAACTAACCTAGAATGTTGGAAAAATCTATTTTAAACTCTGAGATTTTCTTCTTTATTTGTGTTATTTCCTCTGTTGTGATCAAACCCAGAAGCTACCATTGGTCCGAAAAGGAAACTGCAATTACCTATGCTAAGTTGTAGCTGAATTGGCAAGTTTGGGTTTTTTTCTTATCATTCCACCATTTTCAATATGCAGGGCGGGTTTGGTGACATAAATATTGTTCCTCTTCAGTCAAATACAAATTCTTGATTTATGCAGCCATGCAGCGGGTTTAACATAATGATGGAATTGTAATAAATCCACAGAATAATTTCTTTGTCATTGCTGTCACATTACCTCTAGCCTTCTTATCCAGAATAAAAATAGACTAATCATGTAAGAAAAGTTGATTTTGAATATTTTTTTTTCAGAAATTAAAAGCTGTGGATTTACTATATCCTCACAGGCTAAAACCCTTTGAATTCATGACTATTTTGGCTGAGTTTGCCTAGGCAACAAAACTTTCAGTCCTGACCTAAGCCAGCCTTTCCCTCCCATTGTGATTTGCCATCCCTAATGATAATGTGAGTAGACAATCTAGGACAAAACAGGTTTAAATCCTCTTAAGCTGTAAAAAAGAAAGAGAACCCAGGGATGTCTGGGCTGGTTTCTTCATCAGAGACAGAAGGTACACACCCATCACACAGCAAAACATCTGGACAGCATCAAACTATCTGGGTGGAGGGGGCAAAAGTCTCTGCTGAAGTCTTTCATGAAAGATTAAATCTCTGTCTGTTTTTTCCAAATACAGTTGTTCAAAGGTGCCTTAATTTCATGTTTCCAATTAGTCTGAAAACTTAAGTTACCCATTTTTAGACATGGCTATAAAACACAGATTTGGTTTGGCAACAACATAAAGAAGAGGTTTCAATATTTCATTTTCACTTTGAGGAGGAATGAATTCTAATCTTCAATATCATGTTGGAGAAAAGCAGGTCTGCAAAAAACTCATGTGCTCATTGTGATGGCTTCACAGATGGCAAAAACAGAGGTAGAAAGACATTGAGCAATTTGATTCCTGTCAGTGAAGAGGGTTTGACCATTATCCTGCTGTCCTCAGAATTACACTTTCTCACATTTCTGCTCCGTGATGGTCTGTTCTGTGATTTTACAGGAGTGGTTTCCCCTGGGGTGGTTCTATTTGGAGTGATTTGGGGTAGCAAGTGGCTGTGCAGGAGAAGGCGAAGGCCAAGGGGTGAAGGTGACACCCAAGGCACACCTTGGGCTGCTTCCTTCCTTCCCAAGGACATTCCAAGGACTCATCCCAGCCATCCTAACACACTCTGGTTTTTCCACTGATGGTGAACACCACTGGCAATGTGATCAATGAGGCAAAATAAACCATCTGCCCAGGTTTAGTGTGCTGAGACCTCGTGATTTTGGCTTTTGACCCAAAGGTGTTTCTGTGCGCCTTAGGGTGCCCTCCACAAACGCCCCAATTTTCCTCAAATAATTTCAGTGCTCCTCCTTCCTGCTGTGTGGGTGTAAGTCCTGACTATCAAAGCTTTTCCCAGCTGTGAGGAGGCTTTGCAGCTCCTCTAGGAGGACCTGGACGCAGGAGAAGAAGAGACCAGCCTTGCCGTGCTTCCCGTGTGACCTTGGGTTGGGATGTGTAATCTCAGAGAGTTTCCTCTCTCCCCCAAGGCCCTGGAAAAGGGGGATAATAATAGCTGCCCATATCATCAGGGGGGTGTGAGGATTAATGAGTTAATGCCTTCAGGGCTCTCTGCTGACAAGGAGCTGCCTGAGTGCCGTGACAGAGCGCAGGAGCTCGCAGGGCAGAAGGTGTTCACTCCACAATGTTGATTAGGGGGGCACAAAAACATCCAGGGCAGAGCAGAGAACAGCCATAAAAGCTGAAGGAGCTGCAGAGGCTGGGCTGCAGGGCCCAGCAAGGCTAGGAATCAGCTTGCTGTCTTTTCTGGCCCACTAGATGAAGAGGTTTGTGTGAAACATTTCATCCCACACCCAAGGGGGAGGTTGGCACAGCCATGTGGCATCCTGCATGGGACAGGAGCAATTTGAGGCAGATCATCCAGGGAAAAAGGTGCAAAAGGGTGGGAGGAAGGGGGATGGAGTAGCAGAGGACAAGGAAAGCAGAGCCACATTCTCCCGCAAGGCTTGTGCCTGTGTGTGCCCAGTCCCTCATAATTTGGATTTTGGATGCTGAGAAGGTACCAGGGTTGCTTTAGGTCATGGATTAGAGGCTATGATTCCTACAGCAAAACCATGTATCTTCCATTGTCCTGCTGTGATTCCCTTTATTTCTTTCAACAATTAACCTGCTTTTTTTTGCTTGAAGTTTATTTCCTTCTTGCCTCCTCCCTGGTAACTGATCCTGAAGGGAAAACAAGAACTGAATCCATTAATGGTCAGCGGCATGGAATAACGGTTTAAACTGTATGAGAAATTATATTTATGAAAAATCTCATCTGTCAGAGCATTTGGTGTGAATTTCAGCTTTTTCAGGCTTCTGTTGCTCGATTCTCGCAGTTACTGACACATTATCGTATCTGTGTGAGCGTGGTCAGGACTTGAGGTGAAATTCTGAGTGATCTAAAGGGGAAGCTCTCAAACGTCAGCCTAATGAGGGGACAGACTTAGAGATAGACAGAATGGTTTGCAAATCTTTATGCTGAAAACTAAACCAAGCCAAACCAAAAAAACCAAGAACCAAAAACTAAAAAAACCCCAAAAAACCCACCAAAAACCAAACAAAAAAAAACCACCCAAAAACCCCAAACATCCCCAAAAAACCATACCCAACCAACCAAATGCAAAAACAACCAAAACCAACCAAACAATAAGAAACAACCAAAAAACCCACCAAAAAAAAAAAAAAATCCCCAATGAAAACCAAAACAAAGAGAGACAAGTTATAGCATTTAGCTTTAATGACAAATGAGAATTAGACAATTAGTACACTTATTCTCTTTCTAGAACCTATAAATATTTTATTTAGAGGGTAACAAATTTTAAGGAAACTGTCCATGCTTTCTCTGTGTTCTTGGTTTTGAACAGCAACATCACTGTAGAAATGTCTCTGCCTCAAGGCAGGGGTTGGCTACATCCATCCTGTTGCAATAAAAAACCCTTGTGACTGCAAGTGGGGCAATACCTCTACTTCACCCAGAAATTCACCTGAGCAAACAAGCTCATTTTATTCTGGAAACAAGGCAGAGCAAACATTATTTCTTGTAGAACTGCTAAATCTCAGGTGAGTCCCCCACTTTTCATGCTGAGACTTTGTCACAACCAAGACCTTTGAAAATGAAAAATGTTTGTGCAAAGGATGGACATCTTCATGGCATGTACCACCACCAAGTGTAATTGCCCATTTTTGCAACTTTCTTCATCTGCCTTACAGATGAAAGTCATATCTCCAGGGATATTTATAAATTTCTTCTATCTGTAAAAAAAAGCAATATGCATTTCAGCATTGCTGTCTTTTTATTCTGGAGACTTCATAATGCAAATAACTCATCAGCAGTTGGGTTCCTTCCTGTGTAAAATGTGATAAGAAATGAATAATTTTAATGCCAGACTCCTCCTTTACTCACATCACTATTTTACATAAGTTTTGAAAATCATTTGTTTAGCTGAATCAGTACAGGAACTTAAATATAACATACAGATTAATGATCAGCATTCTACCTTCACAAAATTTAGGTTGGAAAAGACATTTAAGGTCACCAAACCAAAGCATACACCCCAGTAGTTGCAGGGGGAGATGTCACAACGCTACAATTTATTTGGTGGGAATAACTGTCCTTAGAGAGGAAAATATGCTCAAGAGGATCCATCCTAATTCACAATGGGAAACAAAAGCAACAGAAGATATCTGCTCCCTTCTTCAGGGGCTTGACATGACCATCCCAATGCCCAAAGGTTTTGTGGCAAAAAACTGTGGATTTGTGGATTTTTCCTTTTTTGAGGAAAAATCCCCTCACTCTCATTTCTGTGGAGGGGGTGGGGTGTCACTTTTGGGGCAGTAGAGCCCCAAATGCAGAGTGGGTGCTGGAAGATGGGGTGATCAGCAAAGTTGGGAATAAAAGAAAGGAGAAGAGTTGTGACAGGGGAGGGGAGTGGCACCCCTGGTGTGACACAGGACACAGTGATCCAGCCAGGAGCAAGGTCTGGAGAGCCTCTGGCCTGCAGCCAGCCTGGAGTTCTCCTTGGTGAGGCCTTTTTTGGGCTCACCTAAAAACAGGGACCACACAGAAAAAAGAGAATAAAAATGGATATATTTAGTGGGGGGCCTTCAGGTACACTAAGGGCAGGCAAAGCCTCCACAGGGTTACGCTCAAGAGTGGACAATGGTGATGAGTTTTTCTCACAATTATAAGTTTGGTGCATTTGCATTTCAGGGGCTAATCTTCCAATTCCAGTTTCAGGCAATGAAGTAATTTACCCCAGTTCACTTTTATTTATACTTTTGGGGCCTGAGGCTGTAGGGTGTCCTTGGACCACAGGCCCAGAGGAATTCTTTTGTCTGTAAAGACAGTAACTAACACTCTGTCTGGAGTTCAGAGTTATACCCTAAAGCAGCACAGGATTTGAAGAATATAACAGCTTAACTCCTAAGGCATCAAGGGGGCTGCTGGCAGCCTGGAGGCACCTGTTGGACACAGCAGGGAAAGGAGCCATGGTGGCAACTGCCAGGGGCTGATCCCCAGCACAGAGCATCCCTTGTAACCCTCACACCCTCAGCCCCATGGAGCATCCAGCCCCTCCAAATTAGCAGGGCTTGGCCACAGGCACGAGTGTCCCAAAACCTGATCCGTGTGAGAGTGGCCGGCCGCTGGCTGGAGGGGTGCCAGCCCTTCCTGGGATGCTGACCCTGGGTCAGGCTGGGTTTGCAGCCACCACCCCAGCCCTCCCATAAATCCTCCCCCTGGGCCAGCAGAGCCTCCCTGGCAGGGTGACAGCCCTGAAATCCCTCTGCCCATCCCCTAACAGCCGTGATGAGGTGCTGAAACACGGGAGCTGAAATCTCGGCGTTTTTGTTCTCCAGCCTTGCAAGGGAAAACGCCTTGGGAACATCTGGTGCTGGGCTGGGAATTAGGAGCAGATATGGGTTTACAATGGCCAGATTATTGCACATGACACTGCTGCCTGCAACAGGGAAATCCTTGTTTTAGCTCCTCCAAAAACAAAAGGAAAAGCACGTTGATTTATTTCTTTATTTTCTTAGCGAATGCACGCCTTTGTCTGTATCCCATTCTGGATAAACTGGGGAAAGAATCAATTTTCTGTGATAAGCCTGGAATAAAAATAAATTAGGATTTCCTATATCCTGCAGAAATTACATGGCTATGAATGTCAGTGTAGCAGTTAACATTTGCAGTTCTCCCTCCTTCCAGGGCTGGGTCTCTTTATCACCAACAGCTGGGACTGGGAAAGATGACACACACAGAGAGCTTTCCTCTATTCTGCTTAATGAGTGAGTCTCTAATGAGAACAATTACTGTAACAAGTATCAATGCTCCCTCTCAAATAAATAGGGTAAATAGAGAATCTATGTAACACTGATGCTCTCTTCCTAAATGGATTTTTCTGAGTATTGGAGAATTTTCTTTTGTGGGGGTGAATTTTTTTTTTTTAATTTTTTTGGGCTTTTGCAGACACCATCAGCCTTGCTCTGCACAAAGACTGAATCTCTAAACTGTTCAGAATTGATGTCCTTTAGGTTCTTGGAGCTTCCCCCTGCCAAGATCTTATCTGATGTTGGGAAAGACTGTCTGACTCTGAACAAGAAATTTTCTCTGGAACAAAGGACCTGATATTTATCCTGGAATATTTTCTGCCTCTGCCTGGTGATTAGCTCATCTACCTCAAAGTTTTTCCACCTCCTTTCTTGACAGCCTCCCTTGCCCAGCCAGCCTTTCCTGCTCCCAAGTTTTCCCAGAACCCCAGGACTCTGGAAGGGATGGTGTTGGGAAACAGGAGTGAGTTGCCAAGGTAACTTCTTGTCAAATAACATGTGTTAGATGTTCCCAGAACTGGGAAATGCATTGGTGCTGAGGAGCTCAGGAGCTGCACTAAGACCTGAAATCAGGTGTCTCCCCCTTCGCTGACCATCTGGACCTGTGTGAAATTAAGAATTCTCCCTGAATTAAATTAGCTGGGATTTGTCTAGAAGCCTGTGGGGGACACCAGTGCGTGTGGCTGATACCTGTGGAGGTAATGCCTGTCAAGCCATGAAGGTTTGATGGAAGTAGTAAAATGCTCTGTGGCCAAGCTGAGCCTATTTTTATGAATAAATATTAATAAAATGATACAATATGTACAATATGAAAACTTTACCCCTTATAAGAAAAGGGTCAGATGAAAGCTGAATCATTTTTGCTCAGTTTTAGTTGCCTTGTTCCAATCATGCTACTATCCCATTTATCCTTGCATTGCCCAGTCCAAAATTCACCAACAGGGGATTAACAGAAAATAAAATTCCCACTCTCACTGTCAGTAAAACCTGTGCCACAAAACATTTTCATGCTGACTCAATCAGAACAAAATTCCTTGTGTGTGAACTCAGTGATCACAATTATCTCACAGCAGGCCCATCTTCCACCACGGACAGTGAGCTGGAAGGGAGGAAGGAATGCCATAAAAAATTCCAAACAATGCATACCTTCTGAAAAGTATCACACACTTTGGGTAAAAGCCTGGTTCTTTCCATGAAAATGCCTCTCCTTCTCCCAGGCCAGGATATTACGCTTCGGGAATAAAGGTGACTTAATTGTTGAATGTTCAAATCAATTTCTGCTCAGGATCAGGAAAAGGGGTGTTGTGGAGGACAACTGTGGATGAGAAAGAAACTTAATTTGTTCACCTTGACTTATGGTGACCATCTTCCAATAAGGGCTTCACCCACTCGGAGTGGGACAGAGCAGACTTTGGATTTTGGATTGTGGCACTGGAAAGAATCTCCACAATCCATGAGTGCAATTCCAAAGTCAAGGGGGTTTTACAAAAAGCAATTAATCTTCAGAAAAGCTGGGATCAAAGCTGGTCTCCTGCACATCATACCTCCTCATTTTTCTACCGCATTTTAGTGACAAGAAATTGTACAGTAGAATTTGATGAGGAGGCAGGGATTTTCCAGGCGCACAATGTCTGTGTGACTGGCACTACTTCCTATAAAATTTCTGTGGGAGTCTTCCAATTCTATCACGATCCTTTATTTTTAACTTTCTGAAACCTGAACTGAAGACACTTTGTAGTGCTCTGCTCTATTCCAGTACAATACAAAATGGAGATAAAGGAGTTTTAATGTAATTTTAGTTTTGTCTCTGGATTTCTTGTCAAGCATTATTATGCTAAGGAAGAAGAAGAAGGCAAAGAAAGAATTAAAAAAACTGTCAAGAAACTGCTTTTATATGTAATATAAAACCTTGATAAGAGATGAAATTAAGTTTTTGTTCAGGGAATAATTTTTAGAAATTACTACTTGGGTATTACATATTGCACAAAATATTAAGAAGCTCACAGGTGAAATATTTCTTGCTTGTTTTGGCCCACATGGAAGAACTTTCTTGAGCAAAGTTGGTTAAAATGGGCAAAGTGGTCATCTTTTTTGGGTAAGGGCAAGTTTAAACTGCCAGAGGGCAGGGCTGGATGGGATATTGGGAATGAGGAATTGTTCCTGGCAGGGTGGGCAGGCCCTGGATCCCTGGCAGTGCCCAAGGCCAGGCTGGACGCTGGGACAGGGGAAGGTGTCCCTGCCATGGCAGGGGTGGCTCTGGGTGGGATTTAGGGTCCCTTCCAACCCAAACCAGTCTGGGATTCTGTGATTCTTTCATGGCCATAAACTGCTTGAAGACCCTTGTGGGACTTGTTTTGGGGAAAGAAATTTCCTAAATGCAGGAGGCTTGACCTCTGCTGTAAAGTATGGCTGATCCTGAAGAGAAGGTGATAGTTTTAAGCTTATATTTCTTTAGGCTACATTGAGATAAAATAGATGAAGCTGCATTAAAATTTTTTCACTGTCTTTTCTGAGATGTACCTATAAATAAAATCTTGAAGACAGAGCAGCTTTTGTAACCCTGAATTAAATGCACATAGTGTTTAGATGGAAAACAGGCATACTGCAAGCTTCCCATTTAATTTGTGTAAAGCCTTCACTCCACCAGCTGGGTTTCTTTTCCTGAACATTATAATACTCACTAATGGGGAAGCTGGAGCCAAGAACAGGAAAAATAACTGGCCCAAACAAGCAAGTTATTTAGGCTGAGAAAAGGAAGATATAAATACCTTTTACTGCTGGGTGAGAATCAAGTCAGAGCTGCCTGGGATTGTCCAAGTGTACCACAAACTGACAGCCAAAATTTACCTTCTTTTACCATGTGCTTGCCAAAGTTCACCTGTAGGGCTTGGTACCTTTTAGGAGCTCAGGAGTGAGGGAAGGACTGGTGGATGTGGATGTATTTCCTGTGGCAAAGGAAGCTCTGGAGGGGCTCATCCTCCTCTATCCCTGAACTTTCTGGTAAGATCTGTGAGCAGCTCAGGTCACGCCACCCAGCACACCTTTTATTGCTGATGCACTTGGTCCTCCTGAACTCTTCTGCAGGCACACCGGTGGTTTTAACTGAGGTAAAACTGAGGTAAATCAGTGTATTTTATCTCCTGCCTGACTCTGGTAGCACCAGGGGAACTGACCCTGTCAGTCTTTATCACTGGTGCCTGCGGATGCTCGCGCGTCTCCGTCCCTGACCCGTGGCCCCGCTGTGCCCTTCCCCTCGTGCCCGTGGGGGTCTTATCAGCAGCCTCTTAGGAGGGGTCCTGTGAAAGAGCTCCTGACAGTCCAAAAAAAAAAAAAAAAAATCCCAGCTAAAACTCTAAAACTCCATTAGGACTTTTCCTGTACACGAGAAAATGAGTTTTGCCTTTAAAGACGGCGATTTTTTGCTTGCTGTTATGTTATGTTTGGAATATTGGCATGTTTTAAGTGCTGTTTCAATTTACTTGCAGCAATAAGGTAAATCCTGGCACAGCATTACTTAATTTCAGACATTTTATTTAAAATCTAAGGCTGAGTCACATTTTTTAAGTGAGGGAAGCCATGCAATTGCCTGTGCTAGTGTGACATTGTGGGTGTTGGAGTTAACAAGTCTTCATAAAAATTTTTTTTTCCCCTTAAGAGTTTGATTTATAATAATGCAAGTTGCTGAGACACCCTTCTCTAATCAGGTGCTAAAAAATTATATATCTAATGCTTGGAAAACACTCAGTGAGGAGTTTGGAGCTAATTGTTTCCACTAACACCTTTTCATTAATTAATAAATGCTCAGTACATGACTGAGAAAGCTGTGTCACTGCTGAGAAAGCCAAGAATTATCTCATGAGCCAAAGCCTTAACTCATGCCATAAACATTTGACTGTAGACCGTAGTAATTTAGGCCAGAAAATTTAAATATTCTACACATGAAATTCTCCAAAGTATTTTTTTTCCATCTCCATACTAGCTAAAAATGTATTAAAAATCAGTTTATTCGCCGATTCAGAGGATCACTGTGAACAAGCTAAGGGGTTGCTTTGAAAGCAGGCTGCAGAAATTGTGATTAAACTCCCTGTCCCTGCTCCCAAATTGTCTTTTAGATAGAGGGGTTATCTGTTTTCTTCACCAGGAAATATGCTCCATAACAGACAGCCCAAGAACATCATAAAGCAGGTTCAGGCTACAGATACCTGTGTTTACATCTGATTCATTGCTTTGTACATTTCTGCCACTTTATTTTTTGAGGTGCATGCTTTAATAAGGTGGATAGAGGCAGTAAGGAAGTAGAGATAGGTTACAGTTTTATTGAGGGCCTGGAATAAGAACAAAAAAGAACAAAAGCCATCTTTTGTGGTTTTAAGTGGGCTGATGAACTTGACAAGAGTAAAACAACTAAATAGTGAAGTTGAGTGTGTGAATAAAGGCTCATCTACACTGTAAATGGACTTTCAATGCTGGTATATGAGGCTGACACCTTTTGTCATCTGACATTACCATTGGCATGAACTTACATTCTTTTGGGAAAGCTTAAAAAAAAAAAAAAAAAGAAATATTTTTGGACACATAAACCTCTGGTAATGTGTGCTAATGGTGGCTTCACACAATTTTTCACTTTAACTCATAAGAAGACCTCTCCTCATACTTTTCCCCAGCCAGCAGTTCTGTGTTGGGTTCACTCTAAAGCTCCATATCCTGAAGCTTGCTATACTGATTTACACTCCAGAATGCTTTTCCCTGCCTATTGTTTGGAATGGGAGTTACTGTAGGAAAATAATTGAGAAAACAACCCACTACTATAAAAATGGCCATGAAAATTGTGGCAATAGAACAATCTTAAATTCTACAATTTGGGATTATCTGAAGGTTTGTTACACAAGGGGTTTTTTTACAGTCTTGCTGGGTGGATGTCCATAAATCTTTGCAACAGACATTTTATCATGGGAAGTCTGGCTTTAACCAAAAAAAAAAAAAAGGAAAGGAAAAAAAAGCATGAAGTATTCTGGAATTTTCTTTTTTCTTCAAGTGCAGTGTGAACCCAATCCTACCTTATTTCCCTGCACCAGAAATGCCTCTGCTAGACACAACATAATTGAAACTGGAATTAAAACTGTGTTTTCACACCACGATTATTGGCATGTTTAGATTTAATATGTCAGCAGCTCAGGGCTGAACTTTGGCTGTCCTGTGCCAAAATCCCACCATAGTTAAAAAAAAAAAAAAACCTGAAAGTTTTTACTGCAGGTACGGCTCAGATGCTCTGTTTCAGTGCTGCTGCCTGGCTCAGGCTGGTTCTGAATGGCAGCTTTCATTCCAGGAGCTCAGCTCCCTGGATATCTGGAATTTCCTGCCAACTCCGTGCTGCAGGGAGGACAGGGGCTGTTAAGCACTCTTAGGTGGGGAGTCTTTTACGTCAGCAGCATAAATCAGAGCAGCTTTGTTTGTGCTCCTGTATGGATTTGCTGTCCCAAGAAAACCTGGAATTTTACCTGTCACTTTCATTCCTGTTGTTTTCCTTCCCCAGACACAGGTGTGTGTTTTGCAGCTGGGGCAAAAAGTCTGATTTGGATTTTCCTGCAGTCACCCAGACTTTGGGCAATAGCATTAATGAAAAATTACTCTCAAATGTGTGAAAGGTGTCTGAGAGTGCCTCATAAATTTTCTGGAAGTTCTTTTAGGTTGCATTATGCACCGTGATAAAGCACAGGTGTGCCTTCGTGCTGTTCCTCTCCTTCTGCTTGGACCTTGTTCCTCATCACATTCCTCATCAAGACACTCTGCCTTGGGTAATCAAGGTGAAACTAAGGTTTAATTTCACTGGGATTATTTTCCCTGACTGCTACCTCACCAAAACAGGAGTGGCTTTTCCACTACAATTCTATTTTCCCTATGAAACATTGACTCTGGGAGACTGCCCCATGATTATCCACTTTCCACCCAAAATTTCCAGGTCTCTGGCTTTGTCTGTCTCTTCAGCTGCTCAGATTTTTTTTTAGATTATTCCAATAAACTAACAATTCTATTATAAAAAAGGTATTTTTGAACTTTTATTGTTGCTATCTTTCCCCCAAACTGTTGTTCCACCTCAGAACAACACGTACTTTAGAACACAACTTTTTCCACAGAAAAAGGAAGAAATGTAGTTCTTGTCACCTTACCAAAAATAGTGTTTTATCAGCACCTGCCCTGGTTTGAGATACCTTGTGTGGCTTGTGTTGCCCAAATTCCATGTCTTACCCCAGGTTTATTAAGTGGCAGTGGGATTAATTGCTCCCCTTCCATGGAAACCTCTTCTGCTGGATATTTTATATCTTTTGCAGATTATACTGATCTGTATTTTCTAGCTGGTCTAATTAGCATTTTCTAAAAAATTTTTAACATTTCCACTATCCCAGGTTGCTCCAACCTGGCCTTGGGCACTTCCAGGGATGAGAATGTTTCTGTACAATCCAGCATTAGCAATTTTCCTGGAAACGTTTCAGGATTAAAATATTTCCTAGATACAAAATTTATGCAGGGTTTATGCCAGTTTTGCATGGTGAGAAACCCTAAAGAAGGGCAGAGTCCTGCTTTTGCTGAGGTCCATGGTAGTTTGGTGAAAATTCTGGGTTTTGTGATTCATAGCTTGCAAAGACACTTAATCCAAAGTTTGGGTACAATTGTACCCAGTGAAGACCTAGTGGTTTAAGAACTGTGTACTTTGGAAATCTGCATGAACTCTTATCTCTGAAATTGTTTGTCTTCATGCCCAGACATTCAAAAAAATGCCTATTATGAGTAAATATGATATCAATCATAGAACCCAATGGTTTGGGTTGGAAAGGACCTTGGAGATCATCCAGTCCCAGCCCTGCCATGGGCAGGGACACCTCCCACTGCCACAGGGTGCTCCAAACCCCGTCCTACCTGGACTGGAAAATGTCAAGGAGTGTTTTAACTTAAAAATCTGAGGATTGAGGCATTTCTAAAATGACAAATCGTGTCTTTCCCTGAGGAACAGCTGGGGACTTGCCTTCTGAGCTCTCCATGGGAACAGACTGGTGAGGCTACACCACCATTTGCACGTCCTTCCTTATTCCAGGTGCAGGTGATGAAAGCTTTTGACAACAAAAGGACAAGGTGGCTTTTGTATGGAGAGCAAATCTAAGATTTTTGTTCTGGTTATGCACAATGTGGCTGCCAATTTTCTCTTTGAAAAGAGCCTGGGGCTGGAGAACCAGGGTGAGCCACATTCCCTCTAAGTGGTGTTAGAAAGCAGAGAGCAGCAGAAATAGATCTTTTTCCTGGGAAAAATATCCTATCTGTGCCTCTTAATTTTTGCTGTCTTAACTGACAAAAAACTGGTTTTTTTTGTCCCGTGCATGAGCAAGGGAGATGTGCAGAGGTCACAGTTTAGTGCTGGACTTGGTGGTGCTGTGCTCATCCTTGAGCTTGATGACACTGGGGGACTTTTCCAGCCCTGATGATTCCATGGTTCTGTGGATCACAGAACCCCCAGGGAAAGAGCTGCTGCTCACTCTAGCCAGATGAGTGTGGCCCTGTTGGACTCTGACTAGAGACAAACAGCCTGGTGTTTCTTCTCCTGTGTGATTGAATTTTGACAATCAGCCCTAACATTTGTGCAGGTTGGCAGCAGCTTTTCCTGGTTTGATTCATTTCCTACCACTTCCATAATCATAATCAACCAGATTTTTGTTGTTTTTGGTTTTTTTTTAGTGGAGAACTCCTCTTTCATCTCCATTTTCATGCTTGCCTAGAAAAACACACTCATTTTCAACCAGATGCAGTAGAAAAGAGAAATATCCTCATGTTTCTAGTCTCTTCACTTTTCTTACCATTATAAAACAGATCTATTTAACATCTGCAGAGTTGATTGGTGCTAGATTTAATTAATCCTAGCATTTCAGTCACCCAAGCCTTTAGAAATGTAAAGAGCCTGAGGAAGGGAAGACTTTCATTTACTGCTTTGTGTCACTTGCAATGATGCCATTTGATTTCCTCGGTGGCCCCACAGCTTCCCTGGACTCTCTCTCCCATGCTGCTCGTGGAAAGGAGCCACCAAGCAGGAGCCAGAAGAACAAGAGAAAACAGTCAAGAAAAACTAATCCTTGAGAAAACAGAACCAGTGTTTCTTTCCTCAGAGAACCAAAGAGGCTGAGTATCTATCTACTTTGCACATTTCAACAGCTGACTGTTTTTTGGTTTTTTTTCTCAGAAAGGGAGGAAAATACTGGGCAAATCACCTGGCAGGTGTGACAATTCCAGGTGAGGTGCTATTTTGGTTAGACTAGCTATCCTGCAGGAGCAAATGGGTGATAATCCAGTGTCTGAGGAAAAGGGAATTGTAAATGAAAAAGAAATTGTGAGGGAAGAGAGGCTTCCAAGCATAAGCAGGATGGAGAATTGCTATCACAAAATAGAGCACTCTTGTCACAAAATAGCAGAAATGGGGCTAAATGGGTTCTGGAGGCATCTTTGCCTCACATGAATGATGTTGGGACAAGTTTAGATCACTTGAAAACAACCAAGATATGAGTTAAAACCATTTTTCCCTGTCTGGGTCTTGGTATTATCAATATTTTTTAGATTACTTCTCAGTGCCATTAAGTCTAATTTATGCACTCACAATGGATACAAAGAAACACGGAGGAAAACCCAGAATGTTTTAATTCTGTTAGTGTTTTACATGGACAGGATCCTTCTCCCCTTCAGCAAACACATCCTCTCCCTCCACTGTGGGATATTTCTCCCTCTCCCTGGTGCACATGCTCTTGCTTGCCAGAAAATGTTGCTAAACTGCTTCCATTAGTGATGCTGTAAATCACAAGGACAGCTGAGATTAGTCTGCACTTTTGGAACAGGGATAATATCCAGTTGGACTCACATCTATTGTAATTCCCTATGAGTATCATCTGGTAGCATCATACATATTAGTGAATTGTAAATTTTGTAGACATTTTGAGGCATAATTCTTTACATTTACATAGAAATCTTTATTTTCCCTCCAAAGCAAGAACATTTTATGTTGAAATGGGGGCTAATAATGTCTTTTCTGAGATAGAAAGTTTTGATAAGGATCTTATTTCTAAGAATAAAGCTTTCAAGAGAATAAAACGGCAGTCTGTTGGAACAGGGGTTTTTGGAAGTAAAGCTTATTTAGTCATCCCAAGTAACTTTTTTCCAGGTGGGCATGCAATAAAGAAATAAGAGTTTGGAAGGTGCAGATGGCCAAAATCTGTATCAGCAGCACAGCAGACTTGCACAGGCCTGAGAATTTCAGTTATAATTTGTGATAAATTGATGAGACAATTGGAGTTATAGTTATTTATATGACTGAGATCTGGATTACAGTTTAATTCACTTGACTGATTTAAAAGTCTGAGCAGGTCCCACTCTTTCTGCCTCTACATACAGTTTAGGGAACATCTTTCACTTTGTTTGGTGACAATTAATACTCATCAATACTCTTGGTTGTCTAAGAACACAAACTGGGTAAGGTTTTCTTTTCCTGCTCTGACCTCTTTTTCATGTGCTGAGTGCTTCTCCCCATAAAGCTGCTGGGTGTTCTGGCATGGTGGAAGGAGAAAAGTCTGTGTCCTCATCCAGGACATGTCCACAGCTGCAGTAATGAGCAGCTGAGCTGCCCAAACACCTGCAGGCACCAGGGCACAGGTGAGGGCGATGCTCTGGCTGGAAGCACAGCAGGTTCCCTGGAAACAGACATGGTCTGGTTGAACTCTGCATGAACTCAGGGCTGCCAAAGAACTCAGGCAAACTCCTAAAATGAGGTAAAACCACACATAACTCAGCACAGCTTTTTCTCTTGATTCCTAAAAGCTTCAGGTAAAGATGCCTCAGGATTCCTAATGGGGCTGCGGAATTGCTCAACAGCAAAGCCATCTGTTGAAAACTCCACTTGTGTTGATGAGGTCTCTAATTGTCTCCCTGTCAATTTCCCCATCCATAGTATGGTATGCTCTAACCAGGAGCCTTTTTAAACTAAATAGTTCTATCTTCAAAATGCTCTGTGTTTCTGTATATCCATTGGTGAGTGCATAAATTAGACTTACTGGCACTGAGAACTAATCTAAAAAAGCGAAGTGACAGACTTAGTGGATTTTATCATTGTATTTTGACTAAGTATATTTTCTCCTGGTATTTGTTCTTCATGTTTGAAGGAGATGGCTTGACTATGAACGAACAAAAAAAAAATTGGTAAGTAATATGCATAAAGCATTTATAGTTCTGTTTTGTAGTTTTACAGTAAATTAGAAAATATCTTTCTTTTTGAGAAGTAAAAACCTGCAATCTGTTTAAACACAGGAGGGACTGCAATAGAAATTGCTTGGACACTTCCAAGGATCAGATGCCCTAATGAAGCTTCTGGAGCTGGATTTGGAGGGACAAAAGGAAAGTCCAGGTATGAGTGCTGCTAAGTTCTGGAGCTTGCTGCTGTGTGTCTATGCTGGCTGAGTGGATTTCACTCTCCCTGTGGCCAGGGCAGCCTCTCCAGCCCTGGCAGGTGATGCTCTGTGCTGCTGCCTTGCACAGGCACAGTGCTGAAATAGGAATTTCCTCATGTGTCCTGTGCCTCATCCAGTATTAGGGGTGAAACTGTCCCAGGGGAGAATTTGGGTGGAATAAGGATGGCAGCCCGCTGCTTTCCCTGAGGAGACTGGGAGGTATGTAATTAATGTGTTACTTCCAGGGCCTGAAGGGAGCCCACAAGAAGGATGGACAGAGACAATTGCCGAGGGCTGCGGGGACAGCGCCCGGGGAATGGCTCCCGGGGCCGGAGGGCAGGGCTGGCCGGGATCCTGGCAGTGAGGAATTGTTCCTGGCAGGGTGGGCAGGCCCTGGCACAGGGTGCCCAGAGCAGCTGGGGCTGCCCCTGCATCCCTGGCAGTGCCCAGGGCCAGGATGGACATTGGGGCAGTGGAAGGTGCGCCTGCCATGGAACTGGATGGGCTTTGGGGTCCCTTCCAGCCCAAACCAGCCCGTGATTATATATGAATGTGAAGGTGGTCAAACCAACCCACCAAGCTATGACCTGAAAGCAGCTGGATTTCAAAGGATTTGCTCTTCTTTGTGAGAAGAAGAGGAGGAAACAGTTTTTATTACTTCCAGAAGCCACGGTGAACTCAGAGATGAAAATCTTTTCCATGTCTCCGGTCTGTGCAGGAGGGGTATCATTAAGTGATCAGACTGATGCCAGAATGTGTCCCTGGGCAGGCAGAAGCATGTTTTCTGCAGGACAGAGGTAGGGGGAGAACTCAGTGAGTCTTTTGAGTGTGCTCAAAAACCCCTCTGGAGCAGGGAGCCCCAGCCCCAGGCAGGTCTCCAGTGATGATGATAATTTCAAGTGCCATCTTTGGTATCAGAGTTTTATGTCCTTAGTAAATGACAAACAATTCAAATGTCAAGAATGCCTTATCACTGGGAAGGTTGTTTTTTTTTTCTGTGTCTCCTGGAGTTTTACCAATCCAATGATCCAAGATGTCTGAATCAATTGTGAGAATTTGGAGGTAATTTGTTCCAAAGAGACAAGGATCAGTGCGTTCCCTTGGCTCTTTATTAGCTGGAAAGGGTGGGGAAAAGAAAATGAGCATTTAGCTTAATAGGAAATCAAAACTAGTCTGTGAATGTGTGTCTGGACTGGCTTATTCATGACTGTGATACACTTGTAAAATATGCTGGTGGTGCTACACAGTCAAAAACACAGCTTGCCAGTGCTGTCAAATTACTATTTATTTCCTCTTAATTCCACTGGGTGTGACATTTATACATCCAAATGTCCAAACACATCTATCATTTGGTTGGAGTTTTTGTTAGCTCTACTACAGCTCTGAAAGGTTATTTAAGTTTTTGCATGTGGGAATGACCAGCTGTGGAAGTTTTAGAATTGAAAAGGGTATTTCTATATTTTGACCTGACTTGACTTTTTCTCTTTAAAACAAGTCTTTTGTGTTTTAAAACAAGCCCCTACCTTTTGTTCCCCCTGGAACAAATGAAGCCATATATAATTTTACCCTTTTAAAACCTCCTGGTCATCCTTTGGGGGAAAATACAGTATTTTAACCATTGAGATTGTCAAGGTAAGTGTTGGTGTGAGTGATGTGATAGGCTCCTCTGACTATGAAAATGGGCGATGCAGAGGGTGTCAGTGCAGTGTGTTTAGATTTTGTGTTTGTGTTATTTTGAAAAAGAAAAGATAGAGGTTAATTGGGCCTGCATAAACTGGAGGGCTGGTCCTCAGCTGAACCACTCTGCACAAACATGTCCATTCACTGAAATGTTGTGGCAGCTGGGGGTGGGCACTGCCTGCTTCCCACTCAGAGAGCTGGGCTGCAGGGAAAACCTCTTTTCCCGTGGCACAGCTTCCAAAGAACCTCTTTCAAACAACATAAATGATGATGAGAGGCTCTCACAGAAAGTTCTGAATGTGACAGATCATCAAGGAACTTCCTCGCTCCTTAATTAAGTAATTATCTCCCCTTCTGATGTCCCAGGAGCTGGCAGCAGCAGCTGTTTCCCTGGAAATGTTTATACCCAGGTCCTTGAGGAAATGTTGGCATTCCCTCCCACACCAGTGGGAATTACATGAGTTAGTAACACTCTTCTCAAGGTCTTTTTCATTCAGATTAAGGAAACCTTGGACAGCCTTCCTGCAGCTACTGGTGAAGCAGGAAGAGAAGGCAGCTGCAGTGCCAAAGGTGGTTTTATTTCTGCAGTCTCTGAAGCTTGAGCTTGGCTGATGCTCCATCAGAGGAGCCTGGGCTCTATCTGTCACACAGCCAAAGGGAAGAATAGCCTGTGAGGAGACAGGTCATGCTTGAGTCCCTGTGCTACATGAGACAGGGAACAGCTCCTGGAATTTAGGCAAAACCTCTGGACATGGATGACATCCTGACTGACTGAAAAAACCCAGGTTTTTCAGTGCCTTTGTCCACATGAGCCCTTCAGGTTTGAAATGGGAGTAAAAAAATTTACCACAGGAGTACAGGTTAGCTGTGGGACACTGGTCATATTGCACCTGGAGAGGATTTTCCCCAGCTACTAGATCCTGCAGAATGACTATTCCTCCACACCTTTTGCCTTATGGCCTAGAGGTGTCATGGAAAGAGGTGCTATTTACAAAACAGCCAGGTGAACAATTCAGGTCTCATGCCCAAAAGCAGTTTTTCAGTGTGGACCTCCCATGCCTGGCATGCTGATTACACTGCAGGACAGGAGCTAAGGGAAAACTGCTTCTTCAGACAGCCAAGTGCCACCAAACACATTTGAAGCCTTGTGATGGATGCTGGGAGCACTCCCCAAACGTGTCTGGAACAAGTAATAATGCTCAGGTAAAACAAGAGAAAAGGGAGGGAAAAGAAACCTGGCTGGAAAACTTTTCTTTGCTGGGAATGTTTGGACTGGATAATGTAAAGTTGCTGCCTGAGTATGAGAAGCAGGTTTACATCACACTTTCCTGGCTTCTGGTGGGTTTCACCACGTTCAGCATTTTAAATCATTAGGAAGATGCAGGGTTTTCTTTTCTCTAGCAGATGATTATCAAAGGGAGAAAGGGGGGAGGAATCAATCATGGTGAGCCTTCCTAGGCATTAGTGTGGGCTCTGCCCAGATGCCAGTGGGACAGAACTGGAGACAAAATGAAATAATAAAAGCCTCAGAGCACTAACAGAGCATTTATTCCCTCCATCACAGTGCAGCTTCACCTCTTGGTGACACTCTATTTCCACTGCTCACTGCTGTGGTTAGGGAGGTAGAAAGGGCATTCACAGAACAAGGACATTGTTCCAAGAACAGGAAATCTTCCTGTCATCCTTGGACTCCACTTTGTCTTTCCTCCTCCACCAGCCACGTCTGCCCAGCTGCTTATCAGTCCCTCCAGAACATCAGACCTTCACTGTGATCCCATCTCTTACTCATGCTTTACTCATTTCCCAACATGGCAATTACTGCTGCTCCATTCAGCCTTCCTAAATCCCTGCTTTGAATTTGAGGCCATTTAAAGTGCAGATGTGGATGGAAATTAATACAATATTAATCCATACCAAGTACATGCAAGGGTATAAAATACTCAGTGTGTTCCAAGAGCAGCACGTTGTGTTTCAGATGTTTGGGCATCAACAACATCTGTGATGCTGTTCAGGAAAAAAGGATGAAGTCCCAATGTGGAAATATACTTTTCCACAGTAGCAGGCACAACTACAGCTTCAGTCACATTTAATCACTGTTCCTTTTGCACAAGGAAAGGTGTACAGACCTGCTGTGGGTGCAAACTCTTTTGCATGACAAAAAGAAAGACTAGAAAGCAAAATGGTTTTAAGATTCTAACCTGGGAATCCAATATTTACTCCATATTTTACTAAAAGACATGAGGTAACAATCTCTTCAAAGCTAAAAACCTGAAAACCAAAGAACTAGTCCTGAGGCAAACACCGGCCTGAAGCAGCAATTTCAGCACAACTGCAGTTTGCCAGTTTAAAGATCTTGTTTCCAGACAGTTTTGTTGAGCAGCCATGCAGCTAGCACCTAATGAACAACCTGAAAATGCCATTTAGGGGGAAAATTTTTAAAAAATTCCAACCAAGAAGTATCCATCACCTGCATTTAGGCCTAGAGGATGAGCTGCCATACCACAAATAAAGTTTCAATCAGAAATAACAGCCAGGAAGAGGCCTGTCAGAGCTTCTTGGATGATAAAACCTTAACAAAGAAGGTTTTTGCAACACAGTTCCTCCAAGTTAATAGTTTTCAGACACTCAGAACAAAAAATTTCACTGAGTTCTTTCACTGGTATTCCTACCTGCAGCTAAACCCCAGGGATTATTAAGAATTCGTCTGGTAATTATAACATCTTCAATGTCTAGGAAATGTGTGATCATTATAAAAATGCCAGTATTTATTAAAAGCAGCAATAACCAGAATAAAAGTGCTCAACATAAAAAGTTACCAGATGATTCTCGGCATATTTTGAACAGTCAAAACCCAAGACTTTTTAGGAATCTCCCTTCCCCTGCTGAGGAACAGCCCTTTGAAATCCAAACCTGAGTTGCTTTGATGCCCCTTTGTTTGGAGCAGCATCCACATTTAAAGTTACAGAGCAGATTTTGCACTCCCCACATCCCCTGCCCAGTCCCAGGCTTCTGTGTGGCACAGCATGGTTACAATCCTACAGCTCTGCACTGCCAGGGGCATTTATTTGGTCCCAGTTGGAGAAATCTATTTTTCCTGAGACCAGAATAGAAAAGTTTTGGATGGCTACTTCTGATGGTGATTTAGATTTGCAGGTACACGTGAGACAACACAAAGGTCATAACTCAAAATCACTTTTTTTCCCAGTTGCAGGATAATTTGGATTGATGAAAAGAAGGTTTTCAAACAAGAATGACAACAGTTATCATACCTTTAAGTGTGTTTTACTTTTTAGCTTTGTTCCTTCTGATCACAAGCCTTTCCAGAACAACAAATACTGCAAACAGACAACTCTCCCAAATTCAACCAGTATGAAGTCACACAGGTGTCTGATATAACACACATCTGTCAGGCATTATTGAAGAAGTCACTAGATTACTAAAAGTGTGCAAAATTAAGAAATAAATGCTAATGGGAGGCATCATTAAAAGTAATCTAATCTTTACTACTGGTGGGCATAATGTAGTTGCTTCAACCTTTGTATTATGACATGCAACTTCCTTATCTGCAGCTAACTGTTCATTCTGATAATTGAGAAATCTTTCCATGCGTGCAACAGCAGCAGCAGAGCCTTTTCAATCCTTTTCTCAACATTTTGGAACCTCAAAAAATGAGTACATGTGGTTTTTTACAGAGAACAATCCAGATGTCTCAGATCCCCCATCTCTGCCGTCTCAGCAGCTAATCAGACATCACTACAATTATGGTCCCTGCCTTTATTTCACATCTTAAAAACAGAAATATTGACAGTTTATTTGAGAAATTACAAGTTCAGAAACAAACAGCTGAGTGTAACTTAGGTGAGAGGTCATATTTTTAGGATGAGAGTGGTGCCATCACTTACAAATCAAGAGAAATTGTTTAGGCAGCAAGAACTAAAAATACTTTGATAAACATCCCCTAGAGTCAAAACACTCTTTATTCTTCAAACGTGGTCTTATTGCTGTGGCTGATTTACCATTTTAATGTTTCATTCAACAGGTCTACTGGACAAGAAATTTTAAAGAATTGGGAACAGCAAGCCTTTTCAACTGCATGATGTTTTAAAAAAAAAGCAGAAAGAGCTCCCCTGAAGCTCAGACACACACCAAGACACCCTTCCATGAGTTACAGCAGGAGTGTCAATGCTAACCTGGTTTAACAAGCACATCTCATCTGGGTTATGATCACTAATGCTGGTCCGTCTGCAGGGGTATCCACCAGGAGAGAGGTTATCCATTGTGTGAGAGGAGACTTGCTGAGGCTTCCCATCCTTTCTTGACACAGGATCTGCTGTTGGGTACCTGGGGACACTCTCCAGCTGCTACTGCATGAACAGGATGCTGAAGGCCATCACCACACAGCACACGGCCACGTAGGGGCTCTTCCGCTCACCTGGCACGAGGGGAGAGAACCCAGAACAAACAAAAATTCAGGCATGGCGAAACAGGATAAACAGACCCACCTGCTCCATGTCTAGTGTAATTCTGCCACAGCATGTGCAAACTGGTATTCAACATTTCTATTCAACATGGAGAAAGGCAGGCAGAAGTACAGCTGCGCATTCACAAAAAGCATGCATGGGCAGTGGGGAAATTCAGATGTAGGACAGGTTATTTGGCTACATAAAAACAGAGTTGGGCTCTTTGCTTTAAGAGTGGGACTTGTAAACATGACATGGAGTGACAGGACTATGGGGAATGGCCTCAGGCTGAAGCAGGGCAGGGCTGGGTGGATCCTGGCAGTGAGGAATTGTTCCTGGCAGGGCGGGCAGGCCCTGGCACAGGGTGCCCAGAGCAGCTGGGGCTGCCCCTGCATCCCTGGCAATGCCCAAGGCCAGGATGGACACTGGGGCTGGGAGCACCTGGGACAGTGGGAGGTGTCCCTGCCGTGGCAGGGGTGACACTGGCTGATTCTGGGTCTCTGTGACAAGCCCATGTAAGGGCTTCCAACTCACTACAAACCACCTTTTCTGAGGTGCAGTTTTAGGTTGCTGCTACCTCCTAGTGCCCAAGTCAGGGGGCAGGCAGTGGAAAGTTGTCCAGGACACCCCATTTTTGCTGTTTCTGCCCCTCTGTGGCTGCTCAGGAGCTGTTCTGTGTCAGCTGAGGTGCAGCTGGTGCTGTCTGGTCCTGGTACCTGCCACCTGCAGTGTGAATCCTCTGTGCATGCAGCAGCCAGAGATGTAAGCTCACAGCTACCCAGACAGAGCCAGATGCCTTATTTTGCTTTTTTAAGAAGACATTGCTTTTTTAAGAAGACATAACATTGTTAGCATATGGAGAGGATCTGGTCCACAGATTTCCATGATAAAAATGGTCAGCAGATCACAGAAGCTGCACAGACACCTCTATTTTCTGACTCTTTCAAATTGGTGTCAGTTTCCCAGGGCAAACTGTGGAAGAAAGTTAAGTTTACTCCATTAATATACTTTTATCTGGTAGCAAAAGCAATTGTGAGAGATCTATTCCCACCTATTTGGTCCAGGATGGAATGTTACTCAGGTCTGCTTTTCACCAAGAAAAAAAAGATTCTCAGGTGTAAAATTTTAACACAACCAGGGGAACATCAGTAATGTTAATCTAACTGGTACCTACTTACATGAGCACTTTCTCCCATTAATCAGCAAGACACTCCTACACTTCAACTTTATTCTTCATGGTTCCACTGATTTGGAGAGACCTTCAGCCTACAGAACTGCCAGGGAGTGGTAATAGTGAAATGTGTCTTTTAAGTGAGAAGATCCCTGTTTTTACACACCCAGGAGTATAAAGACAGAGCTGGGGCTGTTTGCTTTAAGCAAAGTTCAATTTCCCTTTGCTGTGTGAGGTCTTTTGTCTTTACAAACCACCTTATCAGAGACACAGTTTCCAGAGAAACATTAGAGCAAAAAACCACCAAGGCTCCCAAGTCTAGCATGGTGCAATTTTTAGGAAAAAAAGTCTTTTCTTTTACCAGCAGGACCTTTAAACACACAGGGAACAAACTTTCCACAGTAAAAGAAAAATAAAATACTTGCAGTGACGCCTCCCATACACAGGATTGACTGCCCAGTGACATTACAAGATTCTGTCATGATCTGGCATATATTTAATTAAACTTCAAATAACTGAGCGAATTAATGTCTGCAGTTTCACATCTGTTTAAAATAAATTTTGAGGAAGTCCAACTCCTACGGTTCAGGGTACTACAATTTTCATATGGTTTATGCTTTTCTGCTCTTAATTTTCTTAAAAGAGAAATCACCATGTGGCAGGATTAAACATTATTTTGCACAACTTTGTAAATATGTAACCACTTGCCAGTGATTAAGATCTTATGTAAATGTGAAAAGGTTGTTTAAACATACCAGGGATGTGAAATGTAAAGGAAGCCAGTAGACATTTTCATTTTTAAAACCTACACTTTCTCCTTGGCTTTGTGATTAATACACATAAAATGATAGGAATCATCCCCAAAGCCCATTTCCACTTCTTAGCCTAAAAGAAAGTCAAAGTGGTCCACTCTAGATGCAAGTTGCAAAAGAATCGTAGCTAATTGAAAAAAATATCCTTGCACTTTAATTAACTACAAAGAAGATGGCAAGGTAAGGTAAAGTGTTCTCTTCAGCTTTGAACAAACCCTAATGCAGCTGAATTTTTACATTTGTTTTCCCGGGTATAGCTCAAAATTCATTTCTGACAGCTGCCACCTTCCCAGTAACTTTCAATTACAGCACTAAAACTGGTTCTGCAATGTCTATTATCTAAATAGGACAATACCTGCAATCATTTTAACAACCGGTCTTCACCAAAACCCTGTTTTTTGTATCAATGCTTTTTTGACATCCTGTAAAATGTTCTGCCTGGGAATGCAGAAAGGGAATCATAAAGGCTTTCTTTAGGTTCAGTGACAAGTAGGAAGCTCTAGAATTACAAGTTCAAAGTTTCTGCTCTGAGTTAACAATGCAATTTGAACACTGATGACGGGTTAGTAGTTTTTTTTTTTTCCTAAATCGTGGATATACCTTAATGTTAAGACTAAACTTCTGTTGCATATTCCAATTTCCTTCTCAAAATAAATTCAGGATAAGGATTAAAATAAATATAAAACCAATGTTATGGGAAAATGTCAAGAATCAGATAGAGCTGATCAGCCTGTGTGCAGATGTCACTTGACATGAACAGCTTTGTGTAATTCAAAAGTGCACAGAAGCTGAACAAAGAAGGGAAAGAGAAAAAACACATTTATGCTTAAACAGAACCTTAAAGCATTATGAACTCCATGTTGTTTTATTACTATAAGGTAAATATCTGGGTTTTTTAAACAGTCCATTGCGATTTCAAACAGACTGCAGTTTGTAAGAAATAATTGATTTCTTTGCATGTTAGAAATGCATCCTTGTTTGTTTCATGTGGCAAGAAGTGCAAAGGACTTTTGAAAATGTAACACTAGATACATGAACTGACATGAAAGATGCAGGATCTCCATGATGCTAATCTAGAGAAAGCAATATCCTGCCCCCTTATTTCATGGAGATTAAAACTGCATTTTTGAAGATAAAGGATGTGTATGGTTTTCATTGCTACATGGCAATATTATCCTAATAAATTATGGTAGAAATAGGACTGATCTTAAGGATTTTGAAGGAAAAAAATAAAAAAATTACCAATCCTGGCGCATTTCCAGAATATCCCCAACAGTCTGTAAAGATAAAATAAATTCATTAGGGTCTTGGTTTAATACATCCTAGCCAACTGATTTTCTTTATGTTATAATAATCTGAATTGACAGTAATTTGTCAATTTGATTCCCTTCTGAACACCAGAAAACAGCAGATACCTGCACATAAGGGTACAGAATATGAATAACAGAAGTGGCAAAGTTCTAATTCTAGCACGGGTCTTTTTGTATGCAAAGATGCATTTAACTAATCCTGTGTTCCAGATCTGAAGATTTCATCAGAGCCCCATGTTTATCTACAATAAAGTATCCCAAACAGAAAGTTTTGTGAAGAAAAAAAACCCTGCCCAATTCTTCTGGTTCCTTCTTATTCCTTTACCAACATTTACCTTGCTCGTATCTCTCCTGTGCTGCTTGCCCAGGATTTCACCTCTCACAAGTGAAACAGCAATGTAGAAAAGCAGAATTCAACACAGGGAACACTGAAAAGGATGTCACAAGCCTACAATTTCTCTGTGTAGCTAAAATAATCTCATACTGACAGGTCCAGAGGAGCAGGGACTGTTTTAGGATCTGAGGAAGACAAGGGGAACAACACTGAGGTATCCTGTGCAAGTAGACAGATTTCAGCCCTTCAAAGCTTGTCTGCAGAAGGTTTTCTTCATAGTATGCCACAGAGCACTGTGGGGAAGCACTTGGAGAGCTGCCATCAAGCAGGCAGTAAATACAACCCCACAAATGATGTTCTGAACTCACACCTACAAAGATTTGATTGTTCGTCTTTGCTCTTTTTTGGGCTCTTGAGAGTTGCTTAATTCTAACACATTTAAATGCAGACAGGTAGGCTTGGGCACTTGCTCCTGCATGCTCAAACACTCAACATATCTTTTATTTCTCTGCTACTTCTATTTTATGTCCTCTTTTATGGTCTTGGCTTACTTCAGCATCTCTCTGTCCATTTAGCAGCCTCCTCTATTTCTGAGACAAAGATTCAGTGCTGGGCAGGTGAACACCAAAGGGGGCAGCAAGTGACTGAGGTGTTCAAACTCAAAGTGAAATGCTTCTTGACTTATGTACCCTTTGCTGACCAATCCATCATGAACAGCATGCCATTTCCATTTTTAGAAAACAGGCATTTTCATCTATGTTTTAGATTTTAGTTTTACCTCAAGCAAAATATATATACAGGCACACACACACATATTTGGGGTTGACTATATTTCTGTACAGCCAAAGCTCTTTTTTCCCTGCTTTTATGTAGCTCCACAAGCAGAAGTAATGATCCCTGCATACAGACCACCACACTTACCAGGCTAAGAGGGCATACAATAAAGTAACCTGAAGATATTTATGCACTTTTTGAAGATGTATGCAGGTAGAAAGGCATTCATGTGTAAATCTGAAGTGCTCCACTGATAGCACCTCAGGTTCTCCAAACAGTTGTTCACTCTCTGCAAAATTACAATTTACAGATTGCGTGCTGCAAAACCAACAGGAAAACTTCCACAGCCCTGCTTCTCATATTGCCATCTCTCAAAGGCTTGCCCAGGAGCTCAAAGAAATAAAACACTACTATTCTGTTCACATACTTTTGAAGAATCTTGCATGGGAAAAAGAATATTAACCCTTCAGGCAGCCTAGAAGTCTGCTGAATTTGCCTCACAATCTCAGCAAGGGTATTTTTCCATCTTCTTAGCGATTTCTTGACTACTGTGAAGCCACTACTGCACATTTCCCTACAAAGCCCCCTTAGTGAAAACAGGAATTTTCCTACCTGATATGTCAGGTACAAAACAGAGAATGGGTTTCACCAGCTGCCCTTAACAACTGCAATTAACAATTTAAGAACCTGAAGCCACTGACATGAGGACTGACCAGCCTTCCCATGATGACACCAGAACATCTTAAGAGGCTTTTGTGCTACTGGAACAGATCATTACCTCTGTTGGTCCACACAACCTGTTGCTCAGCAGCAGACTGAATTCTGGACCCCTGATAATGTAACCTCTGGAATAACTGGGGAGCTCCCACTGCAGGAAAAGCCTGACAGACCTCCTGCTCCCCTGGTTTTTCCATTAGTGCTCATCCCAGGTCCACAAGAAGAACCTCTTCAAATCAAAACCTGCTTGCTTATTACAGAAGTGATGCTGCCTTGAATAATTCTGTTCAAAACCAATTCCTCCTGCAGCAACTCCATGGTGTAACTGCACTACTCCTTCTCCACCCTTTGTGTTCCACTCCATCCTTGTTTGGATGCAGGTGAAGGTGTGGGTCTGGCTGGGGTCCCTGCTCTTTCTGGCAGCCACTGCCCAAAAGTGCATGCCCTGCTGCAGATTCCTGGCTCTCAGTGCTAAATGCTAAAAGCATTCACTGTGAAAAGAGGATGTGGTTACCTGGAGAACAAAAAAACCAAGTAAATGGAACCTCTCAAGCTGAGGAGGAGTTGATGAAGCCTTAGACAATGACTGCTAAGGCTGAGTGTGCTGCAAAGCACCATGTGTTCACCAGGAGAAGGCCACTGCCACTGCAGGAGGGAGTGTGAGACATCCCCACTGCAAAGCTGATGGAAAATCAAAGGGGATCTCTGCTGCACATGAGCTAACACATCTTTCTGGTTAGCAGGGAGGAGAGAATTACATTGTGGTGTACATTCTCCTTTAGTTAGCATGAAACAGTAAATCTCCACTTGCTTTCCCAGCCTCTAACACGGTTGCTCAGGACCGAGCACATGGAAACATTCAGGGAAAATGAAAGTTTAGGGTTCTGTTTGGCTAGGAAAAGAGACCCTTTGGCAGAAAGGAGGGGGAGGCAATACAGAGCTATGAGGATGGGTGACATCACTGTGCAACAGCATCTCTCAGCCAACAGAAATATGTTTCTTCACTTATTATCAACAGACCTAAATCCTCAGCAAAGTTACCACTCACTCAGAAATACACTGAATAACTATCAGCATTCCTCCTCTCTGTCACTTTAGTATTTTATTGCTACTTTTTTTATGCCTTTTATTTGGGCAGGAATGATGAGGTAAGAGCATCTCTGTGGCACACTGAAATATCACTAGAATTTGATTCATCCCACATATCCAGACTTTTCCACTGGAGCATGGAGTAGGTTAGAAGAGAGGGAAAGGGGTTTAGCACCATATGAGCTCCATGTAAACGTCTACCATACAGGAAACAACTTTCATTGCTTCCAGGCCAAGGTTCTATTCTCCAGTACAAAGTAGTTTACAAATATATATATATATAAAAGAAACCAAATGGTATGTCCTACACCTACATAAATACAAACCTACACATCAAACGCCCAACTCCTCCACAGTGTCAGCACCCCTTGGAAACGTTTTATGAAGAGAGTTCTATTGTACTCCAGACAGATTTGCCTCAAGAATAAACAGAGTAGCTCCAGATTAAAGGAAATACTCCTTGCCAAAAACAGCACTAAAATTTTAATCAGTAAAATAAACATTCTTACTTCTTACTGCTTATACCTCATTGACTATTGTGTTATCTTCCACCAGCAGACACCCAAACTCCCCTCGTCTCCCCACTCCCTGTCCTTCATGAAGTCATCCTTTCTTCCATCTTTACTTCCATCCAAAGAAACCTCTCATGTCATTGACAATTTCATGGCCTCATATAAAAGGACACAAGTGTTTTCATGTTAGAACTCCAAATTAAGAAAAAAAAAGCTGGTGTAATTTGGGTATCTTACACTGCTAAAATTTAAAAAAAAAAATGGATAATAAAACATCAACCCCAGAGGTTAATTACAATGAAGGTTTTCAGAAGACAAACACTCAGGTGCTTGGTGTTCTTGGTCACAACACTATTCAAAACTGGACACTTCTGAATTTAAATGCCAAAGTGATGGAAGACACTTAGAGAAGAAGAATATTATATTTAACAGGAAATGACCTAATGGCAAAAGTGGAGAACTCAAACACTCAACATCCAAAAGCCTGTTTTTCCACCTAGAATTACCTCCTGCTTCTACAAATGTCATCTCCTTTGCACTAACCTCAGGCTCAGCATAACTGAAGTCCTCTGGACAGCCCCAGACATTTCTGTGTCACAACTGCCCAATGGTTACTCAAAACCCACAACACTTAAATCACAGTTCTGCTGATCACAGCTAGCATCCATTATACTAAAAAACATAAAGTTAGATTTGCAGAAGTTTTCAAAAACTCTTCTAGAAATTCCCTCACCTTAGAGAGTACAAAACCATGATTTGAACAGGCCACACAAGAGGACTTTGTTGCTTATTTTAAAAAATATTTTTAGTTTTCTTTTAGTTACAGATTATTGCTAAATCTGTGTTTCAAACTTCTATCTGCAAAACACCTATCTTGAAAACAACCAAAAAGCCAGTTTCTGCTGGTTTCTTACTCACCCTAGGAATCAAAAATAAATCATTGAAATCAATGTTCTATTTCTGTCTCTCATTTCTGTATCTCTAATAACCATCTAACAACGAAGCCACAAATCTAGGAGATTAATAATGCAGTACTAGGAAGGTTAGCAAGCTACTAAATTCTTTCAATAAAATTGCAACTAACTGTTTGCCAATACCTTATTGCACTCTATTGTGAGGTACAAAATTAAGATTTTTATCTTTAAAGAGAGAAAATTTTCAAAGCAGGATCTGCATTATCACAGACTTTATCAGGAGATGCTGAAAGGCTGCAGTTGAATCCACACAGCTTGTGGATGTTTGAAATGATCAGGCCACATACCCGGATTTATTTTTGTCCAGTAAGCTGGGAGCCAAGGATCTGATGTAGGCACAGGTACATATGAGCAGCAGGATCACAGTCAGCAGACTCTGGAAGTTGAAGATGGCAGACTATGGAAGAGAATCAGGAAAAAAAAGAATTACATCTCTGCAGTCCAGAACTCTCAAAGTGGAAGTTCTGGAAAAAACAGGTGACCCCTCAGACCAAAAATGAAACCTACAACGAGCCAGAAAACCTTTCCATCAATGGAATATGGTGGTGGCAGTGAAAGTAGAGGTGAGGACTGACTGGCAAGGAAACCATTAGTAGCCAAGACAAAAATAACATAAAATGTACAGCAGGTTTGTTAATACACCACTTCTTAAAGGCTACAGGTCAAATTTATCAGATTTGTAGAACGTTAATCCTACCAGAACTATGATAACTGATTTCTTTTATTTTCCAATAATTTTCTGATTGCAAACTGAAAACATCTTTATTATAAATACACTTTCACTAGTGCTTAGTTATATGATAAATCCTGAAGAAATTGATGAAATTGCCTTCGGATTGAGAAGTTCTGTTGGTGACAGCAAACACTGATCAGCCTAGTGGCAGTAAGAGACAATTCTTGAGAAACTGCTGCAATATCTGGCAATTTACTGAAGCGTGAAATAACACTAATAGGCAGAAAGTGCAACCCATAAACCTTTTTTTAAACCTTTTATTCTTTTTTTTTTTTTTTACAGTTTAGGGGTTTCTCTTAAATGTCTCAACTGACATTTTGGTCAGTGTAAGAGCACCAGGTGGTGTAAGAGGCAACTGCTTATTTCAAAAAGCTTTATTTTACCTTCACTCTGCTACGCTCATTTGCAAATCGATTTAGGGTGAGCTCAAAAAAAAAAAAAAAAAAAAAAAGTCAAGGCAAATGCAATAAATTCACTCTTTGTTCTGGAATTCTGATGAACTTCTGTCTCCTGTGTTCATACTGCTCAACCCAGCTGGCCAAGTAGTGGTATTTAATTAAAGGTAAATATTTAGCACTTAGGAAGGGATAATACATTGGCATTTCCTTCTCCAAGCATATTTTAGGGCACATCAGAGCCTTCATTTCCACATAGCCTGAGGCACATCTCTGTTGATGTGCACATGCTTTCTTCCTATGTCACGAAATTAGAATGTTTCGAATCTCTGATGATCAAATCTATCTAGCTAATAAGAATTATAAAAGAAAACCACACTATTCTAGTTCAGTATGGCACTAACAGGAAATTAGGAGAGAAAAATTACAAGTTCTAGTAGAAGAAAAGTCACTGGAACACATACAAGTGTTCCACAACTGCGATCCAAAAACCTGGTGACCAAAATCCACCAAAATCAACAGCAAACACAACAAAATACTTTATCTTAGAAGTCTCCATGGATCATATGAACCCCAGAACATGCACAGAGCTGCCAGTCTGAATACATGCTTTAGGCAGGCTTAGTTATCTAAAGCAGTTTCAGTATTTAACTTAATGGGGTCCAACAGGCCACTCTGTTAAGAAGCATCATCAGAGATGCTCTGACTCTGCACCCTGAATAGAAGAAATTTCAGCATCCCTGAAACCCACCCTTTCTGTGATGAGGGAACAGTGATCCCACATCCAAAGTCAGCCCTCCTGTCCCAGCTGCTTGGCTTCTCCTCGCACCACAGCCTTTCCTAAATCGTATTTAATTTAGCATTTTAGACCAACCAGCCACCCTTTCTGCCCCATCCTGTCATAAATACTGGACAGACTCTTCACAAAGGACAGCACGCTGCCATCCACAGGCTCTGGAGCCTTTGTGCTCAGCAGAAGTTTCTGCCAGCTCCAGAAAGCAGGGAAGTCTCAATTCCCCTTGGCTCCTGCGGGTCTAGGAACGCGGCGGGGCCGGATCCAAGAGCGGCTGCTCTCAGCACAGCCAGATACTGCCTATCAACTGATTAACTCGATCAGTCCTGCGGGACAGACAGACAGCTGCTCTGACAGCTCACAGCCCTGTGTTCCCATGAATTCCTGCAGCTGCTTCCCGAGGCGGCACCGGGCACTCCGGCACTGCAAAATGGCAGAAGGGCACACTTGCTTCCTCTTAAGCAGGGGCTGTAAATGTATACTCATGAAATGTGTTATCAGTCAGCCAACTGGGGCAGTATATAATCGTATATAATTGTTCTTTGTTGGGGTCTTCACATGTTCCCCCAGATATGTGTGGCTGTAATCCCATATGCCCTTCCACGGAAACACGCTCTGAATGACACGTTTATCTGCACAGCCGCTTTGAAAGGGCAGATGTGAGCGTTCCAAAATTTGCCTATAATTTCTGGAAATGAGAAATTATTCATGAATTAGATGCCTTCACTCTTCACATCTGAAGTAATCCTCATGACCCAGCTGAATTCACAGAGAGCAGCAACCTACATCTGGCTGCTCCAACAGATGTAATTAAAAGCTGCTGCAAGAGTTATACATTGCTCAGAATCCTTTTATAAAACTGCATTCACATACCAAGCTACTTGGACAACGTAGATGTGTTGCCATTCATTTGTTTTGACTTGGTTGCTCTGATGAAAATTTATTAATTTCAATTTTTGACTTGTGTTGACTGGCTTACAGTAGATCCTGTGAGCCTCACTCCCGCTACAAAGAGATCTCAGCACATGGAGAAACTGCTGCTGTCTCTTAGACTGTGTCCCCATGAGGGTGAAATGACAACTAACTTCCTGAGACTTATGCTGCAATGCCAGGAAGAGCCAGCACTGGCATTTTACTCTGGTTTTAGACAGTGCAAGCTTTAATTCCACAGGCTTAAATTTTCTACATCTGCATTTTGTGCATTTCTGACATAGTGGGAACACCTCAGTTGCTCCATTCTGTCTCATTCCCCCCCATCTCTCCTCCTGTGTGGAGCATCACCACATCACCTGAAGCACCAATGAGGTATCGTATTCACCTGAACTTGTACAGGAAAAGTTTTCATCAATGTCTTTGGAAATTTAAGACTATGGACTTCAGCTTTGAGAGCTACATGCCCAAAGGCTGTTTTAAATCCTTCCCAAAACCAGGCCTTTAAAAAAAGCCTCAATATTATTTCCTGATTATAACGTATCTCAGTAAAAAAATTCATATAATAAACCATAAAGAATTAGTACTCCTGAAAGCTTTATTGTGTTGGGATTAAAAGCAGTGGCTTGTATTAAAATAAATACACATGGGAATATACAGTAGTATATACAGTAGTTGGAAATCAAGTGGTACAGCTAGAGTTGTCTGAATGTACTCTCATCTGAGTATAAACTGAAGTGTAATGTACTTTAGTAAGTGTTGATTGAAATGTAAAAGTTACCTATGTGGCTGTGACAGGGAATCATGACAACAATTGCACAGCTCCTGCAAACCTCATCATAGACAGCACTGTCCCTCAGCATTAAATTTACTAAACTTGGAAAGAAGAGGAGGAAAAAAAGCAGCAGCTCAGAGCTTTGGTTACCAACATTTCTTGCATTTCACAGGAGTATTTAACTCAATATGCAGAAATAACCATAAGGAATACACTAATTCTAAGCACTTTCCTGCACTGACAACACCCATAGACAAGACACTGTAATTTATCCATCTCTGCAGTTTGCACTTACTCCATTTTGTCCCAATATTCTCTGCTTCAGACACGTTGTTGCTCCCGGTCCTTGCAGACAGCACCATGCTCACAAACCACCTACTGATGCAAGCCCTGGGTAACACAGTACAAAATCACACCCTAGGTTTTGATGAAACTGTCAGTGTCATGAAGGACCTGCTGATTTACCCCTTGTCTCATAGACTTCTGTTTGAAATAAACCACCCAATACTGTGGTTCCAGGGAAAATGAAACATGCAGGGGGAGAACACAAACTCTGTGCTGCTGTCCCTTTGGGCTGGTACAAAGTCTAACACAAGAGCTCTCTGAGTTTATCTCAGCAGACTTAGCACTGGAACCAAAGCTTAACCTTCCCTAGACTTAAAGTATTTACAAAATGATTATTTTATCTCTGATTGCAGCGTGACCACGACGATTTCATCCATCTGTGCTATAAAAGCAGAGGCCATTGTAGTGCCAGCAAGTTGCAAAACTTTGCCCCGTGGTTATTATTGTAACAACCAATTTATGTGGGCCAACACAGATAAAATAACTGGAATATTTTAAAGAAAGTATAATCTCTGCGTAATACACCTCAGAATATTCAGCCTTTCTAGAATGGTTTTACTTTTTTTCCTCCCCAGTATAATAAAATTGATGAATAATTATGTTTTCTGGAGTCAGATACAGACACCCAATCATTCAGCTACCTTTCTCACACTGGAATATCAGCAAGAGCACACATACTGGAGTTTAACTTTAGTTAAGCAAGAGCTGATAAAAATTTAATCACAGATAAGTTAAATCAAGCTATGACTTTTTAACAAAGAGGTCCTTACAAAGCGGAAAGAGAAAATGCTTATTATCTACAGTTTCCATTAGGCCCTGCAATTCTTATTTCGTCAGTAATATCAATTTTTTTGGAATATAATATTGAGAAAAATAATAGGATATAAATCATATAGTACTACTCCCAACCTCAAAGCCAAAGCGACTGCTAAAAAGTAATTAAAACATGCATCTAACTGTACTATTTTCCAATCTATTAAAAAAATAATTACTTTTCCCACTGCTGCCAAATGCAATCTGATCCAAACAAATGGAAAACAAGCATTTGTAAAAGAGGCATGCTAATTATCATCATAAAAAATTACAAAAGGTGCAAATTAGTGAAGTTTGAAGGAATTATTGCCAAATGTACACAACAAAACTAAGCAAGGGGTGTTAGTAAATATCCAAATACCAGCCAGATACAGTTGTTCCAGCATAAATATGGCTTTTTACTCTGGATTTACAGCATGCTCTCCTCAGTAATTCATTTCCAAAGAATTTAAGCACTATATTTAATGTTCATTCAGATTTCTGACTGAAAGATGTATTTTTGCAGTCATGGAATGTAAGCTAAGGCTTGATTAGAGAAATAGGGAATCTTTTTCCCAGTCATTTTCTGGAAAAGCACATTGTCAAGTTTAAATGGCAAGTACAACTAACATGTATACTTGCCAGTCAACTAAAGACTAATATATCTATTTAAACCTATCTCCTCAAACAATTAAATACTCAATTAAACATATGGACACAGCTGCCCTCCCCTATAAAAAGCTCATTTGACTTTAGCACATTTAGGATTTTTACTGTAATTCAAACCAACAGACCAGCAGTGAAAAGACACCTTCAGGCAATGATGCCGAAATTTCACACTTGCTTGAATTCCTCCCTCTTTGCCCCAATATCTGGCTTGAAAACGGAACTTTTGCTAGCAAGCAGCTAGCTGATGCAGCATTTCACCAAAGTATCTTACTATGTAAAACAAAGTGACTGTTAAAGCCTTTACTGGGGTCACTGTAGCACAAAGGTGTGTATGTTAACATATTTACTAAACAATCAAAGAACTATGGTGGATATGTCAGTAAAATCTTAAAAGTATCTCCATGTGCAGGTCTTCTCTCTGTATTATACAGTTTCAAATTTTACAGAGATATTTTTCCTTTTCTGTCTTCCCCCAATAGATAAAATAAATAGCCCCTTTTTTTTTTTAAGTAACTTTCCAGTCTGAAGTTGCACATCACACTGTGTAGTTCACCAAAAATTTAGTACCTAGAAATTACAAAACAGAACTATAAATATTCTATGTATACTATCTACCACAATTTTTTTTTTACTCATTGATAGTCAAACCATCTCTTTCAAACATGAAGGAAAAATACCAGGAAAAAATATACTTAGTTAAGAAACAATGACAAGTTCTGCTAAGTCTGTCATTGGCCCTGGGGAGGTCCACAGCACCTCTGCAGGTCTCTTGTTTGGCAGAGGTTCAGGTGCATGGTTTGAATATTTAGCATCTGGAAGACAGGTAATATTTTTCACAGCTGTTCCCACCTTGTTTCCACAGTCACCAGGTGAAAATCAAAAACTTTTGTTGAGTTTGAATGCCTGGCTTGGCTCTGTGCATTAGCAGAAAAACATATTCAGTGCTGCAGTTGTTACAATGAATGTGTGTGGTGTCTAACACCGCAGGCAACCAAAAAATTAAATTGTGACATTCACTTTTTTATGGCACTCAGCAAAGAAATGGTTTCCCACAACCAGTGTCATTCGGGGTAAATCTGTTAAAGCAGACTCACTGCATCCTACTCTTCCAAAGAGATCATCTTACCTTGACAGAGTAATTTCCTCAGTTCAATAATCACAGAAATAAAACACAATGTATTTTCACTTCATCCTCCAAGATGACAGAAGTATCTACACAGAACACTTCAGGTGAATACAAAGACACTTTAAGACTGTAATATGACCCAGAAGATGTTTTTAAAACTATGTACCTTTAGGTCATGATACAAACAAAGCTGCTAGCAAATCTGAATGAGGATTGACTCATTCTTGTAATTTTGAATAAGACAGACACAAAAAATTTGTACTTGAAGACTCCTGAAAGCTCCTTTTTCAGAGCAGTGTCTTGGGTTCTAGTGTGTTTACATCTGACAGCTTGGTTTGAAATAATATTTACTAATGAATGTTTTTACAATTGGCTCTATGAGCAACTCCCCTTCCTTCTATAAACACCACACTAAGAGAGCAACAAAGACTATGACACGAGTGTTTGTCCTTGTGGAAAGTTCCCACATCAATTTTTGTGCAGTAATGTGGGGCCAGGATCAGCCCCAGCCAGAGGGTGACAGGGAAGAAGCCATTTTTGTCAAGTTTTCTGCTCTTCTTTTAAATTATCTGCCTCACCAAATTCTGTCTGAGTGTAACTTTACATTTCTGCTATGGAGGAAAGTGAAGACCACCCTTCAGGAGGTGAGAAGCTCTTCATTTTAATGGTACCTTTGGCTTCTTCCATCCTTCCATCCACGCACCTGGCAAACTTTTCAAGCTCACCAGAAGAACTTCTGTTGAGCTTTCAGATGTAAAATCCTGAAAGCTGGCAAGAAAAACTGATTTGTGGAAGCCAGCAAACAACACACATTCTGCTCCTAAATAAAGGAGGGAGCTGTGCATCTCTGGTGCATCCCTTCCATTCCCAGCAGGTTTGGAATCCACTGAGAAGCTTCTGCTGGCTTCCATAGCTGCTTAAAGTTAAAATAGTGAGGGTTTTGCTCTAAGTCAAAATGGTGAGTTTTTCCCCTATCCACTGGCAGTGAAGAGGGAAAAAAAAATCCCACAATTTCTGCTTTCCAAAAAAAAAAAAAATCACAAGTAAAAGTCAGCTTATATATATATATATATATATATATATATATATATATATATACATAAAAATAATTTTTTTTTCCTGTTTGGAAGCAGCTGGCCCTTCACCCAGCACAAGTTCTCATATGCTTAGCAAAGAAAGAAAGAAAGAGGGATGTGGTAAGGAAAACAATGGGATGAAAAGTTTCCAAGGGATAAAGTCATTTGGAAATCACACTTCAGAATATTACAGAACACAGAATATTCAGAGTGCTGCTAGCTTGCCAGAACTGCAGCTCTTTCTCTTTGGACAAGGAGAATAAATTGGAGATGTAGCTCTAATCTCATCCATTCCATGACACACAGACAGCAGCTGTTTCCTCTCTCACAGTCAAATGTGAGCTCAAAAATTATCCTTTTTTCCCCCCTAAAATGCCTTGAACCAGAGGTGTCACCATGGAGGACCCAAAGTCCTGGAGGGCTGCTGCTCTCTTGAAGAAATTCAAACATCACAGTAAGGCTGAAAGAAAGTTATTTTCACCTTATTTTCAAGATTAAATCATACTCAAACCATCCTTACAGGAGCTTCTTGCTTCAGGGTCCTTGAGGCACATAGAGTAAGGAACAGGGACAAGTAGAGAAAATAGTCCTAAAGAATCTCACACACTTGCCATAATCTTCTTAGATTTAAACACTACCTTTGCTTTTAAGTTACTGTTACATATTTCTTACATATCACTAAGAAAATATATTAAATATAAATGACATAGGGATATAATATTAAATAATCAGTTGCATTTAATCATTACACTGAGCAACACCAACGTCCCTGCAAGGTCTCTTGTATTTTTCTATCACCTCAAACCCTTTTAAGTACAATAAAAAAGAGTGAGGTGCTGCTGTAATTCTCTATATTCACCTTTCCATGGCAGGGATTAGAGGTCTCTTGCTTCCTGCACGTGTGTTTTAGATCTCCTGAGATAATTTATGCCTCTCATCATAAAAAATCTCCTTTGTTTTTTGCTTGGAGCCCCAGACTGGAGCAGGTTCCTCTGAAAGACCTGCCAAGGAATGCTCAGGTGAGCAACTCCCAGCAATTTCCTGCTGGTGACAAGATCTGGAGCCTGGGAACCCTTTGTTGAACTAAGCCATAAGGAACTTCAAGTGATATTGATCTTTTCTGTAAATGCACAGGAAATACAGAAATACTCCATTAAAGTGCACGGCAACCCTGCAATGATGGATTATCTGTCCATGCTCAGGGGAAAGGGTGAACCAGATGATCTTTGAAAATCCCTTTCAACCCAAACCACGTTCTGATTATTAGAAAAATGCCAAAAATTCCCATATTAAAATAAACTCTGTGCCGAAGATATGGACAAACACGTATTTGTACAGGAAAAACTTATATGTTAATTCAGTTATTCCTTTGGTTTTCCTTTTAAATTTAAATTCATGTCTGCTCTGTTCGTACAAACATTGTTGACATACACATTTAATGTACAAACCTTGACTAAGAAAAAGTATTTCACTGCTCAGCTTTAACTGTGACAGAAATGCAAACACTTATTTCGTGTTACCTGCACAGAGACTGGAAAAATGGGGAGGAAACAAAAAAAGTAAATACCAATTTGCCCCTAGACTAACTCTACATAAAGAATGTATGTTTAGACACATGTATAATACATACATATATATATTTTATATATATATGCATATGCACACACACATACACATAGTATGTATATACATATTAAACCACACTATAAGTGTGGTTTATAGAAAAAGGTATGTTGGTAATATATGATACATAATTATTAAATTATTCAATTATATATTTGCATACACACATAAATATATGTAAGCTCCTTTATGGCCACATATATTGGTAATACACATAATAAACTCATATATAGGCATAAATGTTCTATTCCAGATGTACTTACCCGTCTTTTATGCATTTACAAAACTAAAAAAAAAAACCCCTAAAACTACGCATTTATATGGTAAATTATATTACATTTACTTCTATATTCTAAAAAATTACACATTGTGAACATATGAACTTTTAAATATACAAGCAAAAGGTAATATATATGCATAGATATAATTTTATATGTATACATACATATATGTAATAATATAGACATACACAAACATATATCTCTCTCCATATATATATATATATATATATATGCGTGTGTATGTATATAAGTACATCATTTTAGATATGATACAAAGTTTTCATGAGTAAATGGGCCTGGGCCTCCTCAAACAGCCAATGACGCAGCTCAGCACATTGTTCTGAGCATGACGTCACTTAACACCACAATGACGTCACGCAGCACATAAATGACGTCAGGAAGCCATGCGAGACACGCACAGCACCTGACCGACCTCGCACCGGCTGCTGATGCCCCCACAGCCACAAAACGGGGATTTTTTTCCTGTCACCAAACCCCTGATGCGAACCCGCCCCGCGCTACTCCCACCAAAGCCTTGAGACGGCTCCGCTCCCGCGGCCCTCAGCTTATGGCGTAAGAGACCTCTGTGGGCGCCGCCCGGGCCGGAAGGCGCCGCTGGGGACCGTGCCGGGCCGCGGAGAGGCAGGGAGAGGGGAGGGCCCGGTCCCGGAGCGGCACGGCCGGGCAGGCCCCGCGCTTACCATCGCGCCGCGCTCCGCCACATCACCTTCCGGCCGCCGCCACGGGCGGAAGCGCGCCCCGCGCGCCCTCAGCGCGCCCCGGCGCGGGCACGGCCGCCATTGGCTGGCGGCGCCGCGGGGCATCGCGATTGGTCAGCGCTGCCGGCGCGGGGCGGGACGGACGGGCGGACGCGGCTCTGATTGGCCGGCGCTGCGCAGGCGGAAGTGGCGGCGCGGGAGGTAGGTCGGGCGGCGCGCCCGGCGCGCGCCCGCACGGGCGGGACTGAGAGGCGCGCGGGGCGGGGGGGGGAGGGGCCGAGGGGCCGTGTCCCGGTGTGGGGATAACCGGGATAGCCGGGATCAGCCCTGCACTGACCCCGCACCGGCACTGAGGGGAGTGAGGGGAGGCCGTGTCCCAGTGTGGGGATAACCGGGATAACCGGGATCAGCCCTCCACTGAGCCCGCACCGGCACTGAGGGGAGTGAGGGGAGGCCGTGTCCCAGTGTGGGGATAACCGGGATAGCCGGCATCAGCCCTGCACTGACCCCGCACCGGCACTGAGGGGAGTGAGGGGAGGTCGTGTCCCGGTGTGGGGATAACCGGGATCAGCCCTGCACTGACCCCGCACCGGCACTGAGGGGAGTGAGGGGAGGTCGTGTCCCGGTGTGGGGATAGCCGGGATCAGCGGGGAGGCCGTGTCCCGGTGTGGGGATAACCGGGATAGCCGGGATCAGCCCTGCACTGACCCCGCACCGGGAGTGAGGGGAGGCCGTGTCCCGGTGTGGGGATAACCGGGATAGCCGGGATCAGCCCTGCACTGAGCCCGCACCGGCACTGAGGGGAGTGAGGGGAGGCCGTGTCCCGGTGTGGGGATAACCGGGATAGCCGGGATCAGCCCTGCACTGACCCCGCATCGGCACTGAGGGGAGTGAAGGGAGGCCGTGTCCCGGTGTGGGGATAACCGGGATAGCCGGGATCAGCCCTGCACTGACCCCGCACCGGCACTGAGGGGAGTGAGGGGAGGCCGTGTCCCGGTGTGGGGATAGCCGGGATCAGCCCTGCACTGACCCCGCACCGGCACTGAGGGGAGTGAGGGGAGGTCGTGTCCCGGTGTGGGGATAGCCGGGATAACCGGGATAGCCAGGATAACCGGGATCAATCCTTGACTGGCCCCGCACCAGCACTGAGGGCGCCTGGGGGACTCGTTCGTGTCTCGGTGTGGGGACAACCGGGACAACCGGGATCACGGGGGTCCGCCCTTCACGGACCCTGCGCCGGGCCGTGGGGGCCGCGTGTCTTTAGTGAGACGCAAAAAAAACCCACAAAAAAAAACCAAAAAACGAGAAAAGCCCCTGCAAACTAACAAAACCATACAAACCTCTCCACAACAATTGGTCCTTTTGGTGTGTTTTTTTTGGTTGGTTTTTTCCAGTTCTTTGTTACTCGGGCTCCCAGCATTGTAGCCTCGCCCTCGCGTCCCTGAAGTGTGAGCCACTGGCTACTGAAGCCTTAATAACATAAAAAACGCTTTAATAACATAATGAACGCCTTAATGAGGCTATTTCTTAATTAGGGCTCTCTTACTGTTATTTCGGTTGTTGTATAAGGATAGTCCTGATCTTCCTCTGGTCTATTGCATTTTGGCTCCTGTGCTACGTTGTTTCTCTTTGAGCTTTTCATCATCTTTTCTGTAGCTGCACCAGCCCAAGAATTTCCAACTTTTTTTTTCCCCTCCAGGAGGTTTTTTTTTTGTTTATTTTGTTTTGGTTTTTTTGTGGTTTTGTTTTTTGTTACAGAATAACCTTTGATGCTGTGAGAGCTCAGTAAAATGAAGAAGTCGTCACTGTAGAAGAGCTTCACAGTGATGACGCTGTGTTCAGGTGCCTGAGTGTTGCTGTCATAACAAACACCTGAATATTAGGAGGAACCTGTTCCTCCTCATAAACGTGGTTTTAAAAGCATCACCCCTTCACAAGGTGGTGGCTTGGTTTTGGGGTCTGTGTCATTCTGTGTGTTTCAGCACCAAAGTCGTGCCCTCTGCTGAGTGTGCAGACTTCCTTTGGTGAGGGTAAACAGATTTTTTTCTCTCTAAAATGACATTTTGAGGTAACATTTGACATGCCTTGTGCAGCTGCTGTGGGAGGCTGGGGGTTGATGTACGTGTATGAAATGCATTTATCCCATGGAATTGAGGCAGTGATTTACTGAAGCAGAGGACTTTAGGCTGAGTGAGATCTACACAGCCCACTTAAAATGCTGTTTGTCTTCTACAGAGCAGCTTCCTTAGCAGTAGTAGATTTGGTCACTGTAAATTGACAGATCTCTGTGAAATTGTGGTTTCAGATCCATAAACACCAAAATTTACCAAAATTTACTGGGATGTTACCAGCACGAGCAGGTTTAGAGTTTGAGGTGGGTTCTCTTGTTTGACTTTTTTCTGTCCTGTGGACTTCAGGCGCTGTGTTGATTCTGGATTTGCTCTGATTCTTCTCTCGACTGTTCAGTGGCTATAAAGGTTCTTTCAATTGCAGATTTATCCATCAGTTTAACAGGTAGTCAGCATCTTGCTGACTTATTTTCTCATATGTTCATACATCTTACTCCTGTTACTGAATTAAATTCACTGGATTGGTTTCTTTCCATCATGTGTCAAGGACTTGGATTTATAAAAAAATTTATTAAGTGCATAAAGACAACTCTAAACATAGCCTTATTACCTAGGATAGCTTCACTTTGAAGTGTTTGAAGGATGTTATATTGAAGTATGTTTGTAAAGAGAAATAAGTAGTTAGTATAATCACTGACTGGTTCAGCCTCTGATGGGCAACATAACTGAAGACTTTAAAGGCTGTAATACTTTTGAACTTTTTTTTATGCATGACAGAGATAGAAAGTAAAAACTGGGTTGTTTTGCCTGCTTGGACTCACTTCTGGATGCTCAATGCGAATTAGAAACTCAAATTGAAAATATTCTGTAAGGTCCAGGCAGACTCCAGCTGTCAGTCCTTGTTCCCAACATAGCCAAGCCTGATTTCAGGCGGTCATCTAGCTTCCTGTAGTGTAGTTTTGTTTGCAAACATGCACTTTTATGATAGATTTATTAAATTTTTTCCACTTTGATGGTTTATGGCAAGGTCCCACCCGAAACCCATTGCAGATTTTTGCAAAAAATGCTCTTTGTTTACCCGAGACATTTAATTTCCAAGTGATGTTTCCAACAGTCTCAGCTATTCAAAAGGGAATTTTTACTGATCATGTATTAAAATGATTTCAGGTGAACAATTTGCTGTGGTGGGAAAAATGCCATTTAAAGATTTTGTGGGACCCTTGGTGGCACAATTGAAAATATTGGTGCACCTAGCCTGGAAGTGTCTTCTGGGATACTGTGTGATAGGCGTGGGATATTGACTGGAATATCAGTTTTCAGATGGTGTTGTTCCAATTTCCCTTGTACTTTTTTCCCCTCCCAGTTAATATCTTGTCATGGAAAAGCAGCTCCAGGGAGCTGGGACAGCTTGGTTGGTGTTGTCTACAGGAATGGGTTGGGTAGGCACACTTGTCTGGTGAATATCAAAAAATAAATCACAATTTTAAACTATACTGATCTACATAGCAATAATCAGATATTTACATAAAAACTTAGGATGAATACTGGGGTTTTTTTGTTGCTGTTAGGTCCCTTAGGAGCAGTGTTCATAGTTGTAGCTGTGTTTCCTGGTGTTGAGAAATATTTTAGTGGTGAAAGGTTTTCATACTGCTCAGTGGAGTAAAGCATACCAAGGAATTTGTGTCTACAATTAAAGGTAAAAAACATTTAACCTCTAGGCTGTTCCCAGATGCAGGAAGAATTACCACAAAACAATGACAATTGCATGTGGAAGCCTTGGTTTTTATCTTCTGAGTGCCTTACCTTTCCTGAGGAGGAGGATTGGAGGAAATGGTTTTTAAAATATCACAGGTGGGTGACTGACATGACAGGTACATCCATATAAATAAGTTTTTGTGCTTAACACATCCATGTGTGTATATGAGGTGGAAAAAACATTTGAAAATAAGCTATAAATGCAGTCAGTTGGGTTTTTTTTGGAGAAATGCTGGTTTGAGTGACTGGCAAAAAGCTGATACTGCTTTTCTTTTCTTTGGCTTCTACGTGGTGCCCACATCTGTTATTCCCAAGATCTTCAAACACAGGCATGAATGCTTATAAACTTATTTGCATTTTTGCTACTGCTACAAATTTGCTCTGCTCTCAGCCTGGAGTAAAGAGGCGGTGGAACACGAGGGGTGTGCATTTTGCAGGCAAACCTGTTGTGGGTAGGTGGTGTTCTGTGTGCTGACAGTGGTAATTAGAGCGGGGTATTTTGTTTGCTAATGCCATTTTGAAGGGGAAAAAAACCCAAAAAACAAACCCAACAACAACCAAAAAACAAACCCCCATCTATATTTAGGTTTGGCTCCTCTTCATTTCTCTGCCTCTCACCCAGCAGAAGTGCACATGATATTTATTCACTGTGGTAGGATGATCACAATAGCTGTGAAATGCTTGGAGTTTGCAGCTGTTCTGAGCAGGAATGAACCTCATTCTTCATGTCAGGTGTGCTTTAGCCTGGTATTTTAACTATACATTTAACAGAAAGTTACTCCACAGGGTGATGCGTGGTGGGGAGTGTTCCTACTGCAGTGGGAATTCCTGCACCTTAAAATTTCTGCTTTTTGTGGCAGATTTCATGGATATACAACTGGTGGGCTGATGCAAAGGGTACACCATCACTTAGCAAGGTACTACAGATTGTGAAAACACTCGAGGTGAGGTGGCCTTGCTGCAGAAATAGTGATGCTGTGCCTGACACAGGTGACCTCAGTGCCTTTCTGACACAGACAATCCCTGCTGTTGGTGTGCAGCAACAGTGGATGGCTTGCAGTGCTCTGTTTTGACCAAAACCCACCCATTTCTGTACAGATGAGATAATGTAGGTGATTTTCTGTGCTGCATGTTGGCTCCATTAAAGCAGTATAGCAAATATTTGTGCTATGTGTTTGTGGGTGTGCTGTGGCCTTGCAGGGTCACTTGCTGTTTTGTGTCAATGCCTGTTTCTGATGTGCTCGTTATCTTGCAGTGCCACTTGAGGATGAGAAATTTTAATCCCTAACTCTTGTCACCTAGGGCTTAGCAGGAGGTGGAGAATGTTTTTCAGGGGTTTTGTTAGAGCTTGGGAGCCCCAGATGAAAAAGCAGCACACGTCCTTGAGTGAGTGGAACCTCCCAGAGCTGAGGGTCAGGTTTTCAAGGACTCAAAACCATTATCTGTTTCTTCAAGGTTAGTGGGATGCAGCTGTGATTTCTTCACTGTTACATTTGGCAGAAATGAAAAGTAGTGCTTGCTGATATTGTGGGGAATGCATAAAATCGTGCATAAATTCAGAACCAACATGAGTAAATTATCAAGATTCCAATTTAGACAGCTGTTGTAAAATAACATTAAATGGTTCTTGACATCACTTATTTTTCCACCAAAATGAATATTTTCTCTAGTTGTATCTCTGACTTGAGCTGTGTCCCTTTCCTGGGTTAGGAAACAATGGCCTTCATCTCCTGCTCTTTGTGTTCAATGTCTTGTGGATCTCAGTCTTCTCCACATCTTTTCCCTCTGTTTATAAGATAGAAAAAAGGGAAAGGTGGCAAAAACCTCCTGTGCATTTGAATATTATTCATAGAACATAGTATCAGATAGTGCAAATGGTAAGGACTGCTGTCCAAGATATGTCAGGGTACAGATAACTCACTGAATTATGTATGGTGCCTTGTTGACACAAGCTAAGGTGAAATTTAGGAGATAATTACTAAACAAATTACTGTTGTTTGCTAATCTAACACGGTCAAATCTGATCAACACAAAAGAGCATGTCTTACAGGAAAAGTTCAAATTGGAGAAAAATGATTTATTAAGTGTGTGCCTTGAGCAAGGGCCTCTCTCTGGTGCTACTGCTTTCTAAGGTGTACTGGTGATTGCACAAAACTTATTTTTTTATTAAATTGTCCCAATTTACAAAGCTTGGAAAAGCCTTGGAATATTTCTGCATCTGCTTTGCAGACTGTTATGTGGCTTTTCCGGGAAGGGATGTCCTCCAGCAGAGCAGACAGCTAGAGCACAGATTGTAAAATAAACAGAAAAAAAGGGAGACTGATCAGATGTGACTTTTAAGAGTGCAGAGACTGAGAACTTTTGTGCCCTTGATCTAGACATCAGCCAAATTGCTTGCTATCTTGGGACAGAAAAATTAATGGAACTAGAGGAAGAGTGAGGCTGTATATCCTATCACAGGCTGCATTTGTTGTTTCTTTTTTGTGTGTGGTTTTTTTATTTTTTTTTTTAATAAATGATTCAAATAATTATGAAAGGGATTGTTTGTTTACAGGTCTACAAAGGGGTCTCAGAGGCCACCCTTTTCAGTACAAAAGCTGGACAAGATAGAGAGAGCCTGGGGCTTTCCAAACGCTGTCAGCTGTGTCAGGCTTGGGGTGAAACCTCACAAAATCCTGGGGAGAGGTTTGTGCTGGCTGAGCCAAGTAGGGAAGCATCAGACTCTGGTGTGGAGGCTTATATTAAATTACTGCAGCTGAGAAAATTAACCTTAATTTTCAGAGCCCAGCACACAGCAGGCATGGACTGGGAGATGGGGCAGAAATGTTAATTTCTCTGAAAGCTGACATGGAGGATAATTATTTTAGGAAGCAAGAGTCAGGGAACTAGCATTCTTGTGTGTCTTGGAAATACAGTACTTGAGTAATGTTCTGTGATCTCTGAAGGCAATATTAGAGGGAAGGGTTTTTTTCCCTGTGCCTTGGTCAGAGAAGTCTATAGATTAAAAATGTGCCTTATAACTTAGAAATTTTTTACTTGTCTGTTGCAGGGACTTGTTTTATTAGCCCTGACTGTCCTAAAACCAGATTTTTTCCCTTTTCTTTAAGTAAAGAGGTAGAGGAGGAATTTTTAGTGTGTTGTCTTCATTTGAGGTTAATGTTTTGAGTTTGATACTTTTGAGGGTACAAAATAAATAGGGGCATTTGTAGCACTGAAAGAGAGGGAGATGCAATGGCAGGTTCTTTATCTAAAACTGCACTGGAACAGGTTGTTGGAGCTGTGGAGAGGTGGCTCCTGTGTTCAAAGGCTGTTTTTTTTATGCTCATGTACCTGCATTATTTCAGGGCCATTGTGTTTGCTCCCTGTTGTGTTTCAGGTACTAATGTGCCCCTGCAGTTGGCAGCCAGAAAAACAAAGGTGAAGTGCCCCCCAACAGAAACTGAGACCTGTTTTTAAAATATTTATCCCTTCTGTGCTGTTTCTGTGCCCCACTCCCCATGTTTTATGTTGTCATTAACTTACCTGGGAAAGCAACAATTTACCCTGAGACCTCTTGGTGCTTCATGTCTCTGCTTTGTTGTAATTTGAGTGTTAAGGTCTCCAACTTGTGTCTGACTGGTTCAGTGCCAAAGCAGTTATGTGCAGTATTTTACTAATGAGTTCTTAATTGCCCTCTCAGCTCAAGTCCCAGTAGCATTTTTGCACTGGTGTGCCCCTGCTGAGCCCTCCTCTCAGCCTGCAGGTTTCTTTTCACGCCTGTGCAAGTATTCTTTAGGAGCTGTAAGGGAACACCAATACTGAAAAGCTGCTTTCCTAGAGTAGACCCCCTGCTTGGCATCAAGTGTCTTGAGTAAGGGTTAAATTTTCCAGCAGGGTTTTGTTGTTCTGGGGTTTTTTTTCCCCAGTCCATAGCAAGAACTAAAACAAAGCCCAGAAAACCCCACATGAAAAGAGTAATGAAAATTGCTTAGAAAAGCAGTGAGCTGATGAGTCTTGAGAGGCTTTTTTTTTTTTTTTTTTTTTTTTTTACATACAGAACTTGTGATGCTGAAAGTAAAAGTGACTCCTGTGAAGCTCTTTGTGCCTTTTCCTCTTTTCAAATGTGATTTGTAGCACAAACCAGTAGATTTCTAAGTGCTGGCTGAGGGTCTAGAGTGAGTGGCTTCTGAATTTTGGGTGGAACTGTGTCCTTATTTCTTTTATCTGTTGGTTTTTTTTTTTCTTTTTTTTAAACAAATCTACTTGTTTGCTCAGAACTTGGTGAGGTTGTGGGATTTGTGTCCCATGTCTCCTCCTTGTTAAAATCTTGGCACATGCCATGATAGGGACTGGTGCTTCTGCCCTGCTTTGGCTTGTCAGATGTGGATTATCACAAAGCCTGAGCTAAACCCATGCTTCAACCTGTGCCCATGTGTGGAAAGAGCTGAAATTGATGCTCAATATATGTCTTTTTGCCTTATCTTCAAACTCAGCCTAATCCATCAGCAGAGTAATTACTGTTCAATGCCGAGTAATAAACATAGCTGGATAAAGAGCTGCAAAATTGAAATTTAGCTGCATTGAAAGTGAATGTCTCAGTTCCTTGTGAATTGTTCTTGTCTTGTGAATTATTTTTCTGTGAGGGTCATGCAAAGCAAAATGAATTGCAATTTTAAAATTAGTAAATTTAAGCTTTGTGAGCTCTTTGTTTTCGGAGAGTTCAGTGTTGCATTTTCTAATAGGTAAATAGAAATGGAAAGAAAAAACATAATAAAACCTCAGTTAAGTGTAGACTGGGTAATGCAGGAATTTTCTTCAAAGAAAATGCCTGAGGAAACGGTTTAGTAAGATAAAGCCATTTGGAGCCTAGGCCTATTTTTTATTATTAATTTGACAGGGACGGGAAATTAAAATAATCCATCTCTTTGAAAAGTCTTGGGTGTAGAGGTAGGAGGAGAGAAGCCTTCATATTTATACCTGCCCTTGTCCCAGTGGAGTGGCAACATTTGGTGAAACTTGTTTTTCCAGGTTACTGGGCTCAATTTTTCAAAACTCCTCAGAAAATCCTACATACAGAATTACATCCGTCCGTGTCTACCTGACACTGATTTCTTTGTTTCGCTTATCTTCGCGTCAGACTGGGTGCTCTTGCCTGTGGATCTCTTGTGGATTTGACAGTAGTAAATTTATTTGACTTTAAAAAGAACAGAAAAGGAGAGAAAGAGAAAAAAAACCAAAAAACATTTAGTGGAATCTGTTGCTCAGTGATGTTATGTCAGATATTTAGGGAAACACATCAGACTGAGTGGAATTGTATAGGTCTGTGTGGGGACTGAAAAATAGAAAACAAAGGAAATCTGTGCGACAGATTTGTATTGAATATCCTGATAATATTTAATCCTAAAGAAGGCAGTGTTTTGGAAAACAGATGATACCTCAGCCAGACTACATTGTTATCCAAATATACATCAAAAACACATATGTATTGGGGTATTTTTGCATGGACGAAGGGTAATTAAAACATGCTGCTTTTTCTTGTTTTTCTTCCCCCCAAAAATTTCCTCAACTTTACTATCCTCAAATGGATGATACTAAGGCACTGAAAACTGCAGAGATGCTTTTAAAAATATGACTAAGAGACTTGGAATTGCCAGATCTTTGTTCTTACTGACTGTATACATTGGGCTCAAAGGTTGTGTCTGGCACAACTTCCTTTCTCTGTTTTTTTTCTGCAAAACGCACAGCAATTTTAGTGCTGCCTTTTCAGAGAAATTATGTGGAAAAGGATATATATTTGGAATGTGCCTTTTTTTTTTTTTTTTTTTTTTTTTTTTTTTTTTTTTTGAGGAGAAAGTGAATTATTTTTCTTAATAAGTATCCTGTGGTTTTCAAGTGAAGGCACTGTGCTACCACTGGCTTTGGTAGGACCTTGGAAAGCCAGGGTGTCCTGCTGCCAAGATGCCGAGTTAGAATCATAAAGTATTTGTTGGGACTTGCATCTTCCAGAAGCAGCAGAGAAAGGGAGTCTGGGTCTCTGAGACACGCCTTGCTGACTTTTCATCCCAGATCTATCCTCTGCAGGCTGGGTTGGTTGTTGCCTTTGATCTTTGCTGCCTTCCACATGCACTTTTTAGTAAAACTCCACTACTAAAATTCACTTTTTCAAGAGGAAACATGACAGTTGCATTACTTATTTTTATTTTATTTTTTTGCAGGTTTATAACGTTCAGTTAGCGTAAACTGACTTATCTGTGCGTCTTGGCAAGTGAGGATTTGCTGTTAGTTTTGGGAAGAACTGTTACAAAAAGGGTGAGAAAAAAAGGGTCTGCCCCTTTTATAAATCTGTCTGCATACTCTCTTACTTGCTAGTATATACTAGTATAATTGCCCACTTTGGTGTTTATTTTAATACACTGAAGACCTTTTTTTTTTAACCTTATTATAGCTTAATGTAGATGGTTTTAAGTGAGCTTGGCAAGGCTGGATGCCTGCAGTGGGTAGTGGGTTAGGCCTGAGATTTCAAGAGGATGAAAGACACCAGGGTGGGCTTTGCCTCCAGGCTACAATTAAGATCAAGGCTTGTTAGTAAGATTCCTACTATAAAGGTTGTTGACTGTCTGCTTCCTTCTGTTTCTCCTCATTTTTCAGCTGGTGACTGTAGTAAATAAGCCTGACAAGGGTTGTTCCTTATCGTGGATTCCAGATCTTCTGTGGCAAATCTTCCATATCCTATTGTCCCCATGGAGCCTGACAAGCTCAGAACTAATTTGTTTTTGGTTTTTTGGTTTGGGGTTTCTCCTTTTTCTGGGGGGGACACACAATTGCACAAAAAGCATGTGCATGTTTCCAATCGTTCTGTGGCTGCCATGAAGCAGTGGGAAGGCAGCAGTGCAAATGTGAGCCATGTGAGCCTCGACTCTGCAGTTGGGCCCATGATCTCCTGATCAAATGTTTCCATGGAGCACTGAATTTCTTAAATGGCCCACTTACCCCTCTGCACAACGCGAGAAAATCATTGAGTCTCTTCCTCATATCCAAGTGCTAATTTTTGGTTCAGTTATCTCCGAGACAAAGTTGCATTATTGGCAAAGGTTTAACCTGTGTGCTTTTAATGCAGAGTAACGTCAAATAAAAAAGCAACTAAATATTAATCAGGGTGCCTGTAATACAAAAATGTTTTAGCCCCCTAAATTGCATTAGGGAACAAAGCTCTTTCTAATTTTTTTTCTTCCTTGACTTTCAGATTTTTCTGTAAGTTCCACATGAAGGTTATTGTTGAATCATTCTTCAATGTCAAACAAGTATTGTGGCCAGAGGAGTGGGAGGATTATTGTGAGATGGGACAGGAAAGATTCTGTGTTATTTATCTTCATGTTTGTTGTCCCAGTCATGTTCCTCCAAAAAGAAATGAAAAAAGAGGAAGTCTCTCTTGTATCAGTAGTAGTTCTAAGATTAATGGAGTGAGAGTTGAGGTTTTTGTCAGGTATTTTAATGTTCTTACTCCTGAAGTATTGGAGTTAATGGAATTTTAAATTAACACGAGAGAATATCAATTTGTATGAAATATATCACTGGAAATATGCATAAATATAGGCATTATCTTATTTCCTTCTGTTAGAAAATGTGGTAATAGCTAGTTTTAATCTTTAAAAGCAATCTTGAGCTTTTCTTGACTGGTTTTAAATCTCTAATTATCTACTTATGAGTTCATGTAGTATCTCCTGAATAGTACGTCTTCTCTGATTATGAATTTACTATTAACTTTCTTCTGATTATTAGGTTATGATCTATAGTCTGGGCAGTGTCAGAAGGAACCAAACTGCAGATTTTAATAGCAGTGTGTGGCCTTATATTCTGAACTCCCTGTGGATAGCTCCCATTTTTCCTCAGCGAGAAAGCACTTAGGTTAATTGCTCCATTTCAAAGACATAGTAGCTCTTTCTGGTCTGTAAGTAGCCTTCCAAGCATAGCTGCTGAATTTTGGAACACCTGCAGCCTGACCAATTTGGGGGAGAAAAAAAAAAAAAAGCCATTAGTCTGCATGGGGGAAAAAAAAGAAAAAAATGAAGTGCTGACGTTCAGAATATTATCAATGATGCTGTGTTGGAGCAGCCTGAAAGATTTGGCTTTTGGTCTATGCCTGGTGCTATCCAAAACAACATATAAAATTCTTTGTGGGCCCATTTTAAGAGTGTCTTGTTAATTCAGAAGGTCCTGTGTGCACTGTTTGTTCCGAGGGCAGAGGCACCAGCCAACAGCTGATTCCTCCTCAGAGGGAAACATTGCCTAATGGTGATCACAGGAGCCAAAGACCACGGGGACAAAGTGCTAAAGATAAACAGCTCAATCCCCGACTGTTCAAAGGCCTCAATAAAGCCTCTGATTTACACATTTGGGGTGGGACCCTGCTGTCCCCACCTGCAGGCTGGCCCTGGGGCCTGGCATGGAGAGGGGGCTGCTGCTGTGCCCCCCAGGGATGGAACACTGCCTTTCTGTGGCCCCAACCCCAAAACTTCTCCGCAGCTTTGCTTTGTCGGGGAAGGAAAAAGAACCCACTGCTCTTATTTTTGTGGAGGTGGTGAATGGGAAGAGCCCACAGGGGCTGGATGCTGAATGGCACTTGAGGGTGCTCCTGTGGTCTGATGGACTCAGAGGGGCTTCTTAGGCTGCCATAATGAGAGGCTGGTTCCAGTAATTTGGGTAGCAATACAAATATGGTCTATTTTTACGGAATGATTGTATTTTATTTTGTTTTGACAAGCTTCACCAACAGCTGGACTGTTAAATTGTGTCACTCCAAAAATTCAGGGGGCTGTTTTAACCTTTCTGAGCAGAAACACAGTTCCTGCCTTTCCACCCCAAAGATGTGAAAGTGAAAATAAGTCTCAAGATTTCATGTCTCCTTTATAATTTTATATTTCTTTCATAATGAAATTTTTCCCTGGCAGAAGTATTTGAACTGTGAAAGGTCACATAAGCTTGACATATCGGAAGCTGATGGGGTGATGACTTTAGTGAGTAGGTGGGGGCATTGGGGCAGGTTAGTTTGAGGAGATTGTTTTATTTAATCTCTTGAAATACAGAGCAATGCATCTTTTTTTGGAAATACAGTGCTGTACATCTGTTATTAAAATTTGCTTTTAGAATGAATAAAGTGCATTCAGTCACCTTATAGTGAATGAATAAGGAATGTGCCCTCATTTGCTGTCTGTATTTTTAATTTCTTTAGTGGTAACTGGTAGTTGTTAAATAAGAGGGAACTCCTTTGGTCTTTTTTACTGTATTCATGCATTTTCTGTGTGTGGCTTATCCATTTACCGAGCACTGCAGTCAACTCTTGTGTTCTCAGGACATAAAAGGGATGCGGGGAAAAGGGATTTGGATTTTTAGTTTGTTGTTGTAATTGTTTTGTTTTCACAAAAGCAGTAAGGTACAATATGACTGTTTGCAGTGATGTTTTTCTGTGCTGTGTAGGTCAGACTAATTTTCATGAAGGTGGTTTTCCCCTCCTCTTGAGGAGAAGTATATAATAGGCATTGTATACAGCCAGGAGTCCTTGAGCTTTTGCTGATGGGTTGGAAGGGTTGAGTGCTTTGGAGATGGAGTCTGGCTGAGCTCTGCTTACAGAGGCAGATCCTAAACGTGGAGTGATAAGTAATAAACTCTTTTCAAAAGGACAGTGACTACTTTGGGGGAGCTGAAAGCTGGGAGAAAAAGCATTTTCATTTTATGCATTCTTGGAAAATGCTTTTTTTCAGAGCTGTACAATAAAATGTGGAAAAGCAGGAAAACTATTTTCTGTTTGTTTTGATGTTCAGGGTATTATTATTGGTTGTGTCTCCTCGTTCTGTTGAGGTTGAGTTGTACCACAGGGGTATCAATAGTATTGTCTAAACAGAACTTTCATTTTTAGCTGTGCTACATCACTGTAATGAAATACTGATGTGTGCATGGGAAACCAGTATCACTGTATTGAATGAATTCAGTCTCAGGCCTTAGAGACCTTGTTAGTGCATCTTTAAATAAATAAACAGGCTTCTTTCCTCTGCTACTCTTGACCTCACTTTTTCTGACTCACACTTCATTTGCTTTATCGTTACATAAATAGAAAATGTAATTCTCTTGCTTTGTTTCTTGTTATAAAAAGTCTGGGTTGACAAGAAAGCCTCTAGTGCAGGTATTTTTCACTGAATGCTGCTCTACTTTGTGATAAAAATCACATAAAATAAGCAAAACCTTCCTGTTGAACTACACATATGCATCAGTACCTTATGTGCTGTCTGTGTGGCTTGTCTGCTACTGCTTTACAATCTTTAACTGTAATATTTTTAAAAACATTGTCTTTCAGAGGAGGATTTCTGTGAAAATATTTCAGTAAAGAGAGTATTTTTCCATAATTAACAAGAAGCAAAAGGGAATCTGGCAGGCGAAGGAGAGTGCATGCATGTGTGCTTGAGCATGCATTGTTGTGTTTCCTGCCCTGTGCTCATTACTGACCCATGGCAAGGCAGTTAGTGTCCCACAAATATTTAAAATGCCTTAATTTCTGGAGTCACTAATTGCAAAGGTGTTGTTCCAGCTGTCCACCCCCAAATATTTTTTTTTTTGTTCTTGCTTACAGGTGCACAGACATGCTGTAGATTTTCAGAAATGGCCAGCTGGTTGGTGATGGAACGACAAAACTATTTTTTCTTTTTTTTTTTTTTAACTGAGATTAATTTTTTAATTTATGTTTTGGTAACGTTTTAGTTTCTGTTGCATTTTTAGGGACTAGAAAGGTGGAGTATGACATCTGTAATAGTAAACACCATTGTGGTTTAGGGATGTGAATACTAAAGCTTTATGCTTGAAAACCAATGCTTAAATTCATATATTTTGCTGCTTTTGAATGCTATCCACTTGTCTGGGCAAGGGAGAGGCATTTTACTGGGTGCAGAGTTGAACAAGGGTTAGGAACAGTTCAGTCAACTGCAGTTAAAGCTGCTCCTCCTAAACTGAAAATGCCAATTTTTGGGGAAGCCAAGGTAGTTAAATCTGTACCTAGATTTATTTCTCAATGTCCAGCAGCAAAGAAAAAGCTTTTTTCTACTCCTGCTTGGAGAGCACTGTCCCTTCAGGGCCTGAACTGATCCTGGTCATGATTATTTACTGCTGCACTTCAGATGGAAACCTCCAAAGAGCATTTAATCCCTGCCCAAGCACCATTGTACTCAGTGCATGTAGTTTAAATTTAAATGCCTCATCTGGGTTTTTCTTCCTTTTATGTACTATTTTTAGTCTGTGAGTGACCATGTAGCCTTTTCTCAGTCACTTCACTTAGGTTATGTATAAACACATGGGATTCTTGACAAGATATTAAGTCAAGCACAGGTTGCTTTGCTATAGAGCAAAAATATTCCCTGTAACATCATATACTTTGTTCTCTGCAGAATCCAGTGCTTAAGATACTTCCTTTGGGTTGCTGGCATTTGCTTACACCCTCTGCTTTGCTGTGAAGCTTAGTAGCAGCTTTCACGTGGCAGTCTTCCAGATGTATATTGATTATTTTGAATTATGTTAAATATTCTGTAGTTTGGGTGATAGCAGGTAGTGAGTTAAAAACGGAGCCATGGGGAAGAGCTTGTGTGTAGTAATTTCCTGTCCTCCAGCTTCTTGACAGCTTCTTAATTTGAGACTATTCATATATGTTTAATTGTTGGCACTGAAACCTTACTTATAATCCAGTTCCTGTTTGCAAGTATCACCAGTTCTCTGACAAAGGGAATTTGGGGAGGAAGGTAGAATAAAATTACAAGCATACTTATATTTGTATATTCCCCACACCACAACCCCCAAGCTAGTTATGTAAAGCTGTTAATCACCCCAGTGGTTATAACAAGATTATCTTGCTTTTTAAACAGGTAGGAGAAGAAGATGGAGAAGACTTTGAACAGAATCCATCCCGTTTCTGATCCAGAAGCAACCTATTTTCTACAGGTGTCATGGGAAAAGGATTTAGGCACTGGCTTTGGTTTACTTCTTAGTGATTGTCAGTGTGCCTGGACGGGGACAGGTAATGGAAAGAAAAATACATTAATTTAAATCATTACTGCTCCTAATTGCTCCTTTGAAAACGCTTTCTAAGCTGTGTCCCACAGCTAATATGGAAATTCCATGGGTGTTGTGTCCCCAGTGATGGAAAAAGTGAGGTTCATGATCTTCTGGGATGTGGCCAGAGAGCTGTGAAATCTGGAGAGATTGTGTGAAAGCTAAAACTAACTTATTCAGCACATGGATATGCAATGTTTTGTTCTTTCTCAAGAATGTATAATTCTTGGAGTGATGCTGAAGTAACACTTCTCTGTCTTCTCCAGAATCTCGAACAAATGTCTGCGCAAGTTGCATTTGCAAATTGGAGCCCATAAAGCCTTTAATTGCAGATGTTTTTAAAATATTTTCATGGAATTTAAATAGCCAAAGGTAGCTGTATTTCATGGTGAAGTGAATTTTTGGGAAGGAAAAGGGACCATAAATTATCAGTAGGAAAAACTTAGCCTGTGGAATTTTTGCCCCTCTCTGAAACATCAGTAAGAGGATGGGTCTTTGCATATGTGCATGATTCTCTCATTCATGCCCAGTGGAAAAAGTCCTTGAGAAATGTCAAATACTTGATCAAAAGCCCTTCTCTCAGTAACAAAAATATTTCAAGGGAGGAGAGAATTAATTATTTTGAGCAAATTGTAGACAAAGCCATTTTCTGGACTGTCTGAATCATAAGTATCTATGTAGTTCCTTTCTTCCTTATTTCTCCTTACCCAGTGGATGTTGTTCCTCTTCAGTTCCTGCACAAGCCCAGCTTTCATATAGGTCCGAGATTAGATAAATGTAAATTAAAATCAGCACATAAACTAAATCTGCTCTTCCATATTCCTTTTAACATTTCAAACACTCCATTGATCAGGGCAAATACATGTATTCCAATCCTGAATCCTGGTAATGAAAGGTTTTTGTTTCTTGTCTTGACAAGACTAAAGTTGAGTTATTTTCAAAACAAAAAAAAAAAGGGTGTTAACACTGACAAATACTGTTTTTCCAGAGCTGAGCTCTGTCATAGTTCTCCATCCCACGTGGGACTAAAGAGAAGATTCTTCTCGATCTTAGGTGACTTCAAAATCCTCAGTTTAGAATTCACAAAAAGATGATTTTTATTTCTGCAAGTGAAGGCTGTGCCACTATGGCTGGGAGTATACAGAAAAAATAGGTGAACACAGTTCTCATTTTGTTGAGTTCCTGCATCTGGTAGAATGGAGGATAATGATTTCTCAAAACAGAGGGGCAGTCAAAGCAGGATGACCTCACTCCATTAACAAGGAAAGAAAGAAACCCACAATAGTTCTGCTGTGAGCATTGGGTGCTCATCCAAAGGAAGGTTTTTTTTCTGTTCTGGAAGAATCTGATCCCTTTCTAAGAAATTGTTACTGAATTCCTATTTCTATTCTTACTGAATTTCTGAATTCTTACTAAATTTCTTCTTTCCAGTCCCTTGAATAATTTCATTGGGGGTTGCTGCTGTTGTGCATGAGGCTTTCCTGCCGTACTGATCTGTGCTTTCATTCAACAAAACATTTTGGTCACTTTCTAAAGTTATTACATCATTTTTGAGGCTGCTTCCATTTTAAATTCAAAACCTGGAGGGAGGGAAAGCAATGGTCAGAACATTCTTGCTGTGGGAAATCCCTTTTCGGTTTCTCTTGCTGTGGATTATTTTCCTTGGCAAGACCTACCAGGGAGAGAGTGAGAGCTGCTGATGGAGTTGTCTTTTATGGGTTTTGTATGTTTAATGTGATGATGAAATGTGTTAGGAGTCCTGTTTAAGGAGAGAGGTGAAACAGTGAATATTGGAGGGGAGGAGAAGCACACAAATATGCAGTGTAATCTAGTGTTTTACCTTGGTATTGGGTTAAAGAAGTACATCTATGAGGATTTATGCATATCATATTTCCCTAATGATTGATCGGTTCTGCTGGTTTTAAATCATAAAGGAACACGCAGCATATACAGGGAAAAAAAAAAAAACCAACCAAAAACCAACAAACCCTCAGTGCTCTGTTGCAGTATTTAAGTGTCTTTCTTTTTATGACTTTCTTATTGTTATTAATAGTTTATCTTCCAGTATTGAAATCACTGTTCCAGACAAGCACTTCCTCTACAAATATTTCAAACTTACCTTTTTCTACTCCTTTTTGCCTCATGCTGTAAGGGATTCCACATTTCACTCTGTACTGTTTTGGCTGACTTTAGGCAACTAGAATTGTAGATCAGTAGCAATAAGGAAATAATTTTCAGATGGGGAGAAGAGGAGACAGAACTTCTGAAAACTCCAGGATTCTTGCTACAGTTCCACAAGTGGAAATGACACACCAATGTGTGTTCAAGGGAAGAATAATCTCCTAATATTTCATTGAATCACAGATTTACAGAATGCCTTGGGTTGGAAGGGACCTTAAAGGTCATCTAGTCAGTGTGTGTCTGTATGTACATACATTTTTAAAAAATAAATTATAAATATAAATATATATATATACTTAAGATATGTGTAGTAAATATATATATAATATGTGCACTATTTATATATATAGCAAATATATAGATACAGTATTTTATATATATTAATGTATATTAGCAGATGCTTTGTATGTAATGTATAATGCACATACTTGTTCCCACACATATGGATATTTATTCCTCACATGTCTTTTTCTGGTAGTGTCTGAAGCAGACATTTCTAGGGAGGCTGCTGACATAGAAATGGACAGAGAAAAATATGTGGAAGAGCTGAGGAAAGCACTGATAGCTGGAGAAAAGTTAGCTGGCAAATACAACTTTGTGATTTCAAGAGATGAGCAGAATAAGGCCTGTCACTTCTCCTATGAAAGGAACCTGAAAGACGGCTCTGTAAGTATATAAATGTTTAAATTTAACTGTTAAACCATGAGACTGAAATACATTTTTGTATTTTATTATGGTCTTTAAAATCAGATGTGTGATACTCACTCCAGATTGAATTAATGTTGTGAGCTCTTGCATGGGCC